>NW_028300916.1:927692-1082307 GCF_049000335.1 Polistes dominula | reverse complement strand
TATTCTTCATTATATTATTGTTTAATCATTATTCATTTCAAATATGATAATATGGAAAAAGAGAGAGAGAGAAGAAGAGCGTTTATGAAAATTCGTGAAATACTCGAACAAATTTACGTTGTCGTCGTGCGTTCGCATTCGCACGATCGATCCGTATTTGTATTAGTGTTAAAATGCGTATATACACGGTTTACGCATACATTGATCGTCTCAGCGAATGCGTACGCGAATTTCGAACAGTCGATAAAATCGGTAGTCCAGTCGCGTTATCCACTTAAGCGCTAGGACAGCACAACACCAAATTGAAGTTTCGAATTAAACCGTCCGGATGATCCATCTCGTCTCGTGGACGCGGCTTTGCTATTTCTCTTTCTCTCTCAAGCTCGTTTGCAATTTTAGTAGCCAGCAAATATGTTCACGTCCGGCTCGCACGGGGGGTTACAGTGAATGTATAAATCCTTTCGACTAATCTGCCACAGTCCTTGCTACTCGTCCTACAAAAGGAATATCTTTTGAAAATACTAACACTTGCCAAATGATTCTAGTCTAACTAAAATGTGATATACTTTTGAACAAACTTTATGAAGATTTTTCATTAGTCTAAAATTCTTTTGAGATAACTCGAAACATCTTTTTTTTTGTCAAGTTTATCGAACCTCTTTTCAGATTTCATGAAAATATCTCGACAATCTTATTAGCTTGTAGAAGTTTGTTTGGTAATTCTTGATGGCATAGCGACGAGCGAATGTCTGCTCGAATTTTTCAAGAAAGAAAAAACAGAGTAAGAGAGAGAAAGAGAGAAGAAATTTTTTCCCATCGGAAATGCATCTTGCTAGAGCGCGAGTAGAAAATAAATACATTCCACACACGTCCCATGAGTTTATCTCAGGAAAGGAGAGGGGTCCGACATATTGGGATCGTGCTAGTCACCTAACCACGTTTATGTACCCTCTGCGTCGACTTACTTCAACGAAACGAAAGTTCAACTCTTCTCTTTCCTATTCTACCATATCTTCTCTGAATTATAATGCGACTTACTTTCAAGAAAACCACTTTAATTGACTTAATATTATTCGATTACAGTATCGTGCTAACCTTTTGAAAATTATTATAGTTATTTATAAATCCTTTGAATCATTCACCAAATATTCCCTTTTCGTTTTATTGTTACAGGTGTCGTATGAAACAATGGCGAAGAGATTTACCACCAACTTCCGTCATAATTACATTTCATAACGAGGCCAGATCAACGTTGTTAAGAACCGTAGTAAGGTAAGTTTTCACCCTCTTAATCATTTATATTTTTTTTTTCAATGTAAATGATATCAAGAACGAACGTTTTTCAAATTTAATAATCGGTTTTTTAAAATAACCAAAAATGTTGTGACTACAATATAATAAAAGTTTTACAAAATTGAAGAAATTCAGAATGCCGACCTATGGAATTTTCTAATCGTCGTTCCATCGTTTTCATCGTTCCATGGCGTGTCACGCGTTCAAAGTAGGCAAGACGACAAGCTCTCTTTCTCTCTCTCTCTCTCTCTCTCTTTTCATCTCTCCTTCTTCCTTCCTTCCTTTCTTTCTTTCTTTTCGTTTCACGAGTTTCTGGCATCGAGCATAAATCAGAGATTTTTCTCATAACTCGGTCTCGTATTAATTAAAACATTTTTTCCATCTATGAGACCAGAAGGAAAAGGGATGAAAAAGAGAGAGAGAGAGAAAAAGAGAAAGAGAGTTTCGGTAGTCAAGGGTTGGCAAGTTTTCGCAGATGCTAAAGCAAGAACCGTAACGGTGCTTTAAATTTATTTAAGACGACCATATAATTCGATCGTTCAAATTTAACGAGAATTCTTAATTACTTTTTTCTTTTTTTTTTTTTACAGCGTACTTAATAGAAGTCCCGAGCATTTAATAAAGGAGATCATATTGGTCGACGATTTTAGTGATCATCGTGAGTATTATATTTAATTACAATTTTAACGTAGATCTCTTATTAAACATTTTTTTTCTATAAACAAAATCATCATTCGTCGTTCTAGCTGAGGATGGTGAAGAACTGTCAAAGATTCACAAGGTACGAGTTATCAGAAACGAAAAAAGAGAAGGTTTGATGAGATCGAGAGTTCGAGGAGCCGATGCAGCCACTGCTAGCGTTTTAACATTTTTGGATTCTCATTGCGAGTGTAACGCCGATTGGTTGGAACCCCTTTTAGAGAGAGTAGCGGAAGATCCGACGAGAGTTGTTTGTCCTGTAATCGACGTTATCAGTATGGATACTTTCCAATATATCGGTAATTTGCTTGTGTGTGCTTCTATTATCATTGAAAAATTACTCTCGCTTCAAATTTGAGTGGATTGAACTACGCGTATTATTCGTTCAAAAAATACGAATTATCAAAGTATAGTTTTATATTGATTTCGATGATAAATTAAATACAAATTGAAAGCATTAATATAAATGTTAAATAAACTCTGTTAAATAAACATAGGAGAAATTTCCAAATCCTGTACGTCTAATGGAGAAATGTGATCAATACCGTTTTGTATATCAGGTGCGTCGGCAGATTTGAGAGGAGGGTTCGATTGGAGTTTGGTTTTTAAATGGGAGTATTTGAGCCAAGCTGAAAGACAAGCACGACAAAAGGATCCAACGCAAGCAATCAGAACGCCAATGATAGCTGGTGGATTGTTTGTCATCAATAAAGCTTATTTCGAGAAACTTGGAAAATACGACACTCAAATGGATGTCTGGGGTGGTGAAAATCTTGGTAAGACAATTGAACAATCCTCTACATTCATTTCATTTAGAAATATCTATAGTATTTATGAAATAAAAAGAAACTTAACGATTATATTTATTTATTCAGAAATATCCTTTCGAGTATGGCAATGTGGTGGCAGTTTGGAAATCATTCCGTGTTCTCGAGTTGGTCATGTCTTTAGAAAACGTCATCCTTATTCTTTTCCTGGTGGTAGTGGGAATGTTTTTGCAAGGAACACGAGACGTGCCGCTGAAGTATGGATGGATGATTATAAACAATTTTATTATAATGCTGTACCTCTTGCACGAAACATTCCTTATGGAAAGTAAGTTTATTTTATTATACTAATCTAATTAAAAGATCAAATCTTATTTATATATTATCAATATATTATATAAATATTTTAAAAAATCTTTTCTCTACTTTTCGATAGTATTCAAGACAGAATGGAATTGAAACGAAAACTGCACTGCAAGCCTTTTAGTTGGTATTTGAAACACGTCTACCCCGAATTGGTGATCCCTACGAGTGAGGGTGGTCCAGGAGGATCTCTAAAACAAGGCACGGCTTGTCTGGATAGCATGGGCCATTTGCTAGATGGAAACGTTGGTTTATATCCCTGCCACGATACCGGTGGCAATCAAGTACGTACCACTGATGCATTTAGTGAACGTAACGAAGCATTTTCTTCAATTACTTTCTCGGAAAACGCACGTTGTCCAAACGTTTGAACAGCTGATAAATTACTCTTCTTTCTATTCGTTAGATTTTTCAATAAAAAGAAAAAGAAAACTTCTGAAAAAGATACTAGATTTAATTTCGTAATAGTACTCGTCGTGAATAACAAGATAGCATCTTTAAAACACTCTGTATAATTATTAATGCGAAAATTCGATGAATAATAGTAACTTAATCGAAGATAAAAAGATAGGTAGATGGGAAGATATAAATTTCGAGGTAAATTATGTACGATTTGACGATTTCAGGAATGGGGCCTCACAAAGGATGGTCTGATAAAGCATCACGATCTTTGCCTGACGTTACCACTTTACGCGAAAGGCACGACGCTCCTCATGCAAATTTGCGACGGCAGCGAAAATCAGAAGTGGCGACACTTGGAAGGTGGTCTCATAAGGCACTCCAGGATTCCCGTCTGCGTGGATTCGAGATATCACGCTCAACGTGGAATCACTGCGGAGAAATGCGATTCTAACGCGGAAACGCAAAGGTGGCATCTCTACAATCACACTCACTAGCTTCCATTCACCTTACTCGACCGCGTAATAATACGTCTTTCGTCTCTAGAGTTCGCCGGAATCTTCTTATAAAGGAACCTCGATTCTTTTCTTCTTTCGTTCGTTTCAAAAACGAACCTGCGAAACCGAATTCTTTTTATTGCAGAAAAAAAAAAGAAAAATTTTCCTTTTCTTTTTTTTATCCATCAGACTTAAAAAAATAAAAATAAAAATAAAAATTTCGCATGTTCCCACACATTGCGATTTGATTTACTTACTTAAAACATCTACCTATAATGATCTCAAAATACAATCGTTAGAGCGATTAGTTTTGTTTGTCTCTGCATTTATATTATACATTCAAGGTACTTCACTTCTTCTTTTCTTTGTTTTTTTTTTAAGTCGGATTTTTAGCGAAATTATTTTCGCTATAGTGATATTTTTTAATATATTAGAAGATACTCGACAAGAGATTTTACATTTTGCTTGTGAATACCAATCTGAGATTATAATTTTACAAGTAATACATATACCTTATAGAGAAGAAAGAATCGATAGAGCCAATGTCTACGTATTGATGCGAAATAAGCCTAGGTTCGATTATATATATTATTTTTTTTTTATACTCTTTACTAGTCATTCACGATGTTATGTCTACTCTCTACAAATGTGTTTATTTTTTATTGTTGTCTATAAAAGATATATGCGCAGAGGAAAAGAAGAAGAGAGATTATTTGTTACAACTTGACTATTATCGATGATTAATGATAATAACTCTTTAAGAGTCTGAAAAATTCATCCACGCAACGTCCATTCACTCCTTCCTTTTCATTCTTCTTCTTCTTGTTCTTCTTTTTTTTATATATATAGCAAATTTTAATAGACAGTTTTTTTAAGGATTTTCGATCACATCGAAATTTTGTTGTCTCCTATCCAAAATAATGGAATTATGAGACGAAACGAGTCGTTTCTCTTATTATTTCGACTCAACGCTCTATGATTCTCGATAAAGAGATTTATTTTTGTAAAAAATTATATATTTACTTGGTTGTGTGCGAACGGATGGGAATCGCGATAGGATTTTATTATCGTGTGATGATTTAACGCGTTGCGGACTGATCGATCGTTTAAGTATAATTATATATATACATATATATAATTATGTTCGAAGAGATCTCACTTCGATGAAGCGTAGAAACGATTAGTATAATTAATTATTATAAGCTCGTCCGCAACGCGTTAAAACTAAAAGGCGAAAGTACATAAATACATATATTATTACAACACGGTGACTTACATAGCAATATATGACGTGGTTCTTTAAATTTAGGCTGATCGGCATGTGAGAGATGGCTTTTTTTTATGCCTCGAAACTTTACGCCGATAAACTGATTAAACTGCCGCCGTTTTTGCGCCAGGATTCGCATCTACTGGAGGCATTGAGCTTTTGTATAATATTGCGCCCATCCGAAATGTCGTCGTCAATGTTAATAATCGTAGTCGAAAATGTTTGTTGGGAGATTGTTTTTTTACATATTGATACTTTAAATAGGCAATAACGTTTCCTTAGTGTAGATATTATAAACGAACATTCGTTTAATAACGAATATATATTGTAAATTAATTAGAGAATGATATAAATACGATATTAATGTGAATGCGTTGAAACACCCCTGCGTACTCGTAACATTATCATTCAAATTTGAATATCGATTACAATTCTCTGATATATACTTGTTTTAAAGGAAAATTATTATTGAAATATTAATGTATCATTTTATATGAATCATAATGTTACGTCTAAGTTGGTTGTTATATGCGTACATAAATGTTGACGAATTCTATGCGTCTGTTTCATATTTAAGATACGCTCGTAATGTGAAAATGTGGTAGACGCGCATCCAGGTGCAAGAATTGTAGAATTTGTGATAAAAGTTGAATCTTTTCGGTGTTATGCATCGAAATTCTTTCACTTTCCGAACAACTTTCTCTCATGAATTCCTACATTATTAAAAATGGAAGTACTCACTTCCATACAGAATTATACGAAAAACAAAAAAAATTCTTGTAAATAATTTTACATATTCTATTATCTTCCTCCCGTCCTAAATTCTCGAAATACTACTTCTCACTGCTATAATAAATAAGGATACATTTTCTCTTTGCTTCCGTGCATGATAAAAGAGTTGAAACTACAAAGGTTCTCTATCATAATTATGCTGATACTTGTAAATAATAAACCCTACTACCACTATGAAAATATAAATATAAATCGATGAAGAAATGAAAAAATAATATACTTTCCAAATCTATAAACTGTATGATAACACAGAGAATTCGAGATATAATTAAGATAATAGTAAGTAATCAGTCAATGTTAACATTCTTATAATTATAAAATATCTTTGTAATTGAGGAAGAAACGCAAATAAAATACGAGAAGGTTCATTAGCAAACTATTTCTTACGTATTTTTATTTGTCATTTCTTCTGAATCGTTAGGAAAATGAATTTTTCTATAAGATAAAGAATGTGATTGTGATTGAATATATTTCAACAAATAAATCAAAATATATTAAGGATGACTAGGATTGTAAAATATATAAAATCATACTACTGATTTTATAATTTTACGTCACATATGTTAAAAAAAAAAATAATTCCGTTTATAAATTAACATTACACGATATTGTTTTTTTAATATCATCTTTTTGTCTTATATAAATTGATTTATTTTCAATGCATAAATTGTATAATCCTCCATCCTATATTTCGCAAATGTATAATAATTATTACATATGCATAAATGTATACATACATATAAATATAAGATAAGATTACAATATTACAGTAATTCTAGACAAAGTTTTTCTAATAAAATTATAGGACACACTTCTGCTGAAAAATATTTGTTTATTCTAAAATTCATTTAATTTACCATTTGTTCATATTTTGCATATGCACAAAATCTCAATACCATTTGTCATAATTCTCCTTGTCTATGATTTGGTATTATTTTTTTTCATACCTTTCTTAATCTTTTTCTTTAATTCATCAATGTTTACTTCTGTATTTTTAACATTATTCTCCACCGGTTTTTCCTCAGGTGGAATGAATGCTTGCTCTCTGCGTTCAATCCTTCTCTTTTTAGCTTCTTCGTGCCTAGCTTCTTGCTCTTTCATTTTCTTCGCTCTCTTTTGTTCCTCCTTTAAGAAATATTCTCCAGATGCAAGCTGTTTATCAATTTTGCTTTCTTGTTGTGGCGGTGGGAATGGAGTATACGGTTTCTTCTCCGTCTTCTTTCTTGGTTGTTTACGCTTACTTACATTTTTACTATTAAACTTAGGTAAAAATCTTTCCCAATTTTCATTCTGTAATTTAGGATCTTTTGCTAATTCTTTTTTAATCATTAACGCTTTTATATTATAAATAGGATGAATATTTTTCATAGTATCCTCAACGATACGTCTAACTTGTTGTAAACCTTTATAAGGCCCTAAAGCAGAAACGGTCTGTCCTTGAACTAATACATAGCAATTTGTTAACAATTCAATAGATTTTAATGTACATCCATTAGGTCCGATCAATCTTTGTCGTCTCTTAACAAATTTTTCTTTATTTCTTACAAATGAAGATATTTTAATAATATCAGAACCAGTGTCATCTTGTAATACTCTCACTGCCTGTTCAAAGGGTACCGATCTAGACAAGAGCTTTATCATATCCCGTGCTTTTACAATGATATAAGGATCCCAAGTCTTTCTAGTCGTTTTAACTGTCATACTACCTTCCACTAGGTCTAATTCAGCTTTAATCGCATGTTCGTCTAATGCTTTTTGTATAAGAGGCCAATGCCCTTTTAAATACTGTTCTCTGTATTTTGGAAATAAAGTAGCAAAAGAACTTTCCTCTAAAAGACGATGTGGATTATCCTTAGGTTTAAATGATGGGATTTTCAAGGACCAAGCATTGTCCACAGGGCCAGTCACTTTTGGAACATCTTCTGATTCTTGATCACTCATTTTTTATAACAAAGTTTATAATAATTACAATATTACACTATTTACTTTACTTTCAATTAAAATCAAATAAGATTTTTATAGGTTATATTTGATATTTTTGAATATTCAATTATATATACACTCAGATTTGATTGTTAACAAAACTGTCAATAAAATAATGTTTTATTTTGTACTATTTTATATTTTTGTTTAAAAAAATGCTGTAGAAACGTGTTTTTATTACAAATACACCACGAATACTTTCACACGCGTTTTCGCACATGGTTCGTTCTACAAGCGCTATCTATAGACGTGACTCGTGAGATGCAAACGTATTACTACGTACTAATGATATGCATTTAATTATTCATATAAAATACACAATTATAATTTATATTAGAAATAGCTAAATTTAATATATATGTAAGTATATAATAACAATTCATAATTACTTGAAATATATTATATTATTTTATCGTGTGTTATATTTATCATATGAGTAAGAGTTAACATTCTGAACTGTCGATAAAACAGAGCTCGACTAATGTTTTCTATCATAAAACTTTTAAATTTTTCTTGGCGCGCATTATATGTTTAAAAGAAAAAATTGAAGAAGAAATATTATTATTAGGTTATTTAATTAATAACTTTTGGATGGATTTTCGTCATACAAGTACGTAATTTTCTGTTCATATTCATTATTTCAATATAATATAACGAATATGTTTTTTTAGGTTAAATATATATAAATATATAAACTAATAAAAAATGGATTAATTGTTTTACATAATTCATGATTTCAGGTTGAATAAAAGCGTGGTAATTCTAACAAATATGTTAAATATCTTTTATTATGTGATTTAGGACAAATAAATAATAATTATATATACCAGGTAACAGAACCTCAATTATACTCCTTAATATTATATGTAGTTTTATTTTTATTTAACACTCGACAAACGTTTAGCTTTATGCATTTTTTATGTTTAAATGTATTTAAACTGCACAGATTGCAGTATGTAGTGTCACACATGCTTTTTTATGTACCATTAGTCCCCCTTTTATATTTTAACCCCTTTGAAAGGGGTAAAGGGTATCACCCCTTTACACATAAAAAAGGGATAGCTGTTAAAAAAGGGTGATGCAGCTGGAAAAGTATAGGCCTATGTATCTACATGCATTATATTTAAATAATTTGTTATATTACATATAGGTAAGTATCTGATGCAATAGTCTATATTTTTATATTGCATTTTGTGCTTTGCTGTAATTAAAAAATATGTTAATTAAGATAAGATCATTAATTGATTGTTTATTTTAGATAACACTGCGTGGCAATATTTTTTCTTACTCGTAGTCAAAACTCAGCGAGCCACTCCCCTCATCGGTGGGATTTGGACACCGCTCAGGGCATGCTCCGTAGTATAGCCAATCTTTACGCAGAGGATACCGGTCTCTCTCTTATACTCTTGGAGGACCTTCTTCTAGGGATAGGGAGATCAGTTCCCATGATTGGTCAGGGTAACGCAGTCTACCAACAGCTACGCTGCTGTTTGAAAGGGGTTGCTCAGTGCTCCGCTGTCTGTCGGTGACTTTGCATCGCAGTGTATCCTTTCATCAATCAGTCACCGCGCACTGTTGAAGTGATTTTAGATAATAGGAGTTTAATTGGATTTAAGATTAGTAAGTTTTTATATTGTTGTTTTATGTATGTTAATTAATATTTAATATAGTTAATTAATATATACTATATAATATATACCATAGTATATATTATATATAATTAATATATCATATATATTATATATATGTTATATACTATTTAAACTATATATTTAAACAAATAATTTTTATTTTATCTCTCTTATATTATACTTTTTGATCAGTTCAATTAATATTATGTGTTTCAATCCAACTTTCGATAAACATTTATAAACAATTTTTAACATATAGTATGAGATTAAAAATGTTACTATCCATTGCAGAAGATTAATTCTCCACCCCTTCGATATAAAATGCTGCAGGGTATCCCTTTTGTGGGTAAACCCTTTTTTAGGCACCCCTTTTGTAAGATACCCCTTTTTGCGAGTATCTTTTTTTTACTTTTGGATACTACTTTTTGAGACAGTTTTTACCTGTTCTATATTGAACAAGAAATATTGTCATTTTTTTTTTCATAAATGTCTATACAATGTAGAATGAATAAATTCTCCTGGTTTAAAGGGGTGTGTGCTAGAGTTAAAAAACGTGAATCAAGTTCAGCTTTATTCTCATTCGTTGCTAGAGGCTTTACAAGGGGTGGAGCTTACTTTCCCTTCCACTTTGCATCCGATATGAGAAGAAACTAAAGGGTAGGCAGTCTTACGTTGAAGTTGTATGAAAGAGGGTAGTTTGCTGAAATGGCAGCATCGTTATTATTTTCATTTAAAATACACCTGTTATTTAATAGTATACGAAATAGTATTTGAAATAAATATTTTTGAAAGCTTTCAAATATATTTTTATATAATAACGAATTATTACAAAATATGGATGGGCCGTTTATTTTGAAAGTGGCCTGATTCCGTTTATGTTCGAATCGAGATATTGAAAGGTTTGCCTTTCAATGTAATTAAAATTATACGTACAAGATATTAACGAGTTATAATGCTTGCGTGTATCTAAAGGTGTTAAATTTATAGTTCCTGTTAAAATAGTGGCAATTATTAAGTGAATAATATGCGTTTTCTTACCAAGAATGAAGTTAGGCCGCTTTCAAAATAAACTTTTTCATTGCTTCATTAATCAGCAAATTTTCATGTTACCAAATTTTCATGATTTTTAATATATTAATAACAAATTGCTTCAGAATGAATAGATCATTTAAAAATGTAACTATTACGTTAGCTAATTCGATTTTTTTGGAAAATGAAATTAGACCACTTTCAAAATAAGCGGGTCTCACATGTGCTGAAGTGAAAGTGTGAAATTGTATTATATTTAGTACTACAAATTTTGATATTTGTAAAATGAAAAATGGCTGTCTTTTTAATATAATTTTATTACAAATAATAAAATATTTAATTGTGACTGAAATTTAAAGTCTCGTATGATAACATTATTGCAAGAAACTTTGATCTTCCATATTGACTTCCTACAGTATCGTAATAATTCCGAAAAATGCTGCAAGATGTCGCGGTAGAGAATGTTCATTGTTTTACGGGAAAGTACACAGGTCAGTCAGAATTTTGAAAAAAATACATTTTTTAGAGTTTCTAATAGTATTATTTTTTGAGAATATACTTCATGTATGTACATGTTTTTGCAATATATATCTTTAAGTGTATTAACATAAAAATATTTTTTGGCCTTGCATATACGTATATAAATACATACACACATTAAAATATAATTGTATTATTAATTTAACAAATAAATGTACGAATTTAAGAGATTCGTGTATCGTTAAGAAATTAATTGTAAGTAATAATAATCTCTCATAGGTATTTTATATCGTAAACAAAATGTTAGGGCTAAAGCAAATGTAAAAATGTTATCGATATAGTTTTAGAGGGCTGAAATCCTGAGAGTTGAGATAAACGCGAAATAAATCTATTTCTTTCCGTCTACCCCTGGAATCGTTTCGTCAAAAGCCCGCTTACCTTTGTTCGATGTTTCAGAACTCGAAGGCGTTTTCGATAAAGTCTGCGAGCTCACCAAAGGCGTGTTTGCATTTCTCTCCCTTTGGGACATCGTCTCTGGCGCGCAATTCCGAAAAGCCGATTTCAATTTCTCGTTTCCTTCTATAGGGAAAAAGAAATCTCGAGTGACAGACATGGTTCGAAGAGAGATAGAGCAAAAAAATACGAAAAAGAGAAAGAAAGCGAGGGTGAGTTCACCCTGGGATTAGAAGAATCGCGTAGACAGGATCCGCAACATGCGCCTCTATCCCAAGGACTCCCTACATCTTCGAAAGTCCCATTGCATTGATCCTTCTTCAACCATCATCTTCTTTGCTTATCTCAACTTATTCTGTGATGTTAAGGAACCATGGACCGGTAAGTGAAAAAAATATTATATTTTATTCAATTCGGATGATTCAAGATTATTTTTATATTATTTTTCTTTTTTATCCTGTTGTTATTATTATTATTATTATTATTATTATTATTATTATTATTATTATTATTATTATTATTGTTATTATTATTATTTAGAGAATATGTGTTCGAGGAACGAATATAAAGAGAAATTCGAATTCTCATTGAGATTTCTTCGTGTGTAACGTTGCTAGGTGGTATAACGATGAGCTTCGTTTCCGTCTCCGGTCTTCACAATTTCTGCCCCGTCAACTCCATTCTTCCGCGGTCTGGCTCCGTATGTCTTGCCTCTTTTACGTCCTAGACGTGAACGAAAAGCTCAGAAATTCTAGTTAAGCGAAGCTCACGTTCTTAATGTATCCGTAAGTATTAAGAATAGCATTAAGATAAAGTTTTTACAAATTTTTTTCATTAATTAAAAATTTTCTTAGAAATATTTCAACAGTTAACATTTGTTCAATTTGAAAATGTAAGTAACAGTTAACTAAGGACAAGAAATACCATCGATGATTCTGCGCGGGTAACAAGGAACAGAAAATTTTTCCTAAAGAAAAAAAAGTCGCGTTTTATGAGCAACAAGGAATGACCGAAGAGAGTTGACTTTTCTTTCTTTCTCTTTTTCTTGCTCTAGAATACAGAAGATGCTTTTCGTCGGATATTTTTCATTCCTGGTGTGCAGCGCATAAACACATTTTTATATGACACAGGAGTTGATGTATCTTTCCCTCTTTGGGATCTGGTTCTCGGTTGGAATAGAAGCCTTTGTTCAGGGTGCTGTCCGTGCTTCTTGATATTCTGGTGGCGCCTTCGTCCTTTCGGGACGTTCCATCCTTGCCACCCTCGATTTCTCTTTTTTGCTTTTCCTTCCTTTCCACCCTTGCATATGTCCTACGAGATCGTCGTCGTCCTCCATCGATATATACTTTTCCTTCGACTAGAGAGAAAAATTCTAAAAGACTTTTCGCACACGAGAATCGCGATGGATGGATGATCCAATTCGATTCCTTTTACCCTTTTCTAGAGTAACGCGTATCTAAAGTAGAAAACCATTCGGCATGCTTTGTCGCTAAAAGATTCTCCTTTGAGTTTTCTCTCTTTGTACAAGGAGGGGGCACTCTTTTGCTCGGAGAACAGACCCAGCCAATAAAAACTTTACAACTTCGTAATGAATGCAAGAAATAATTATCTCATGAATACATTAGTTTTATTATCTCTCGACACGAACGAGGACCGTAAAAGAGGCATTGGATAATCTCGAACCCTTCCCGTCTTACTTATGTTTCTCTCTTCTCATATCCTTCCCTCCCTCCCTTCCTTTCTTCCACCTTTTTTCTCTTTTTTTCCTTTCTTTCTTTCTCATTCTCACGATCGATATCCTACGATGTTATCCTACGTGATAATTCTACGATTTCGCTATGCTAAAACATCGAAATCCGCTTTCTTTTGGGTAAAGGAGAAATGGAAAGAAAGCTTTTCAGTAATCTCGCAGCGTCAGACGAGAGATCGAAGGACGTGAGGACCGATAACCTCGACTTCGAACGCTATAATAAAACCCCATTAGTCTTGCTACCTCGAACAATAATATCGCTTTTAAATTTGATCTCGTTGACGATGGTAGACGTAGATACTGATAGATCGCGAGAATAGAGGAACGGGGTTAAAGAGTAAAGGGGTAGAAGGAGAGTTGGAGGTAGAGTATACTCGCATTTACGTCATTTATCGTAGAAACTTCCTTCGTTTGGCTATATCAGTAGAAAACCCTTTATGTGAATACTGCGAGATGCGGAGGAGATGGAGAGAAAAAAGAAGGGAGCTTGAGAGAGAAAGAAAATAAGAGGAGGGCGAGCACAGGGCTCGTGACACAGAGTGATTGATCGTTGCCTCGCGACACCCCCGTCTTACTTCTAGAGTGGATAAAGGGGTGGAAAAAGGAGTGGAAACCCTTTCACGCTTTCACGGATCAGTCACAGGATCACGTTTTCAGCCCAACCTTCTCGTTTCCTCAAGCTCGAAGACTCGCTTCCAAGCAAGCTCGACTACTTTCGTACAAGGCACATGCATCACCCACTGTCCTACCGGACGACTTTCATCCCCGTTCCTTTTTCCACTCTCGTGAGATCGCATCTTCAAGATTGAGAGCATAATGTTTTCCTATGTAATATTCATTTTAACGAGGTGATTTTCTTTTGTAAGGTTACTTACATATCATTTCTTCTTCATCTTCTTACTATTATTAGAACTTTGTCCTGTTATCTGAAGTAGTTATCTTTTCTTTTTATCAAGGGTAGATTGCTAGCTTCACTCGCGAACCATTATAATTTGTCTGAGCTTGGGACCAACTCTAATTTAATAATTAATTATATAGGAGATATATTTTTTCATAAAATAATGAAAGATAATATTCTTTTTGTTGATATCCATCCTATTTTCTCATTCGTTTACGCGGCGCATGTTTCTCCGGAAGCAGGAGCAGAGACGACGGCGTCTCATACATCAGGACACCTAATTCTTCCTTTCGTTCGAGTGTAACTCTTATATCTTATCCATTTAGAAGTTCCATTTTGCTGCTTTCACCCAGCCAACCGGGCTGTCGCTATTAAAACCGACGAGCCACATCGTCGTGTCATTGATAGCCTTTACTACTTCTACTACTTCTCTCTCTCTCTCTCTCTCTCTCTTTCTCTTTTTCTCTAAGTTCGAAGCTAACGAACGAAAAGGGTTTCGATGAACGTCGATAAAGCCGAGGGCAACGTCAAGGAAATCGTTTTCTTGCGTTTCAAGTAAAACATTTTCTATCGTTCTCGATACGTCAAAGTTCTAACAATAAGATCGATTTATGAAATCGATATTATCGGTAAAAAAACACTCGAATAAATCAGAATAATCCGATAAATTATTATTTCGCGTCTTATCAATGACGACGTTTTGATGCACTTTTTGTTTCGTTCTTTTAAATTGTTGTCTGGTATCTCCCCCTTGCCACCTTCTGCAAATTCTGTTCGATCGATATTACCCCCTTCTCCCCCCCCATCACTCAAATAACGTACTCTCTTACCAAACCTTTCACTTTTCGTTTGAGTTGAAAAATTTGTCGTACGTATTCTCCCAAAAGAAGTTTTACTACAATATCAGCTTGGGTATAATCGATTTGTGGAATATAATAGGTGGAATCGTAATAGAAAGAATAGCTTTTAGTCGAATGACGATTTCGTCGAATCAGCTATGAAGAAGAGGAAGAGGCACACGGATACATAAGACGAAATTGGATATTGCTGTTAAATATTTGAAAAAGTTTCGATCTGTAGGATTTGCTTGATATCCCATGGGAAAATATACCTACTTTTCCACAATTTTTTTCCCATTGACCCTTTTCGATTTAGAACGTGCAATTAGTAAAAGAGCTTTTTATTTTTAATTTTTATTTTTTTATCAAAATTTTTTCCTATTTGTCGTAAGGATAGGTGATACTTTACATTACTCATACGTTCACCTTGCTATTCATACTTGCTGTTTGCAATACAAACACCAACAAAAAAAGTGTAGGGGTGCGATCGTGTCAGAGAAATTACTCTCGCGCATACCTCGTTTGTGTAACGTTTGCTGCATATAAATAATCGATAAAACCTTTAATGGCCAGAGGCGATACCGAAACGTTTGATGCTCTTTCGACCTCTTGCTCTCCTAGTACTATATTTAATGTTATAGCGTTGCCGATAATTTAATAAAATATATTACCCAAGATAGCTTGCAAAACATATTTATATACATATATATCTACTATGTGTATCTATATGTGCGCGCTTGCGCGTCTGTACATAAACATGTTTCCGCGTGTACTTACAGAAATATCATTTTTACATTGACGATAAGTTTGACTTGAAACAATTCGATAATTCCATATAAGAAAATCGAAAATTCATGATCGAACTTGTACGTTCGCGACATAAGGGAATGAACATAGGCATTGGTCGGAGAAAATTTAAAATTGAACATCCTGCAGAATGTAAGGATCTAAGTTCTTACGTCGGTCTCCATCTTGACTCTGATCGGGGAGAATGTGTTTTTTTCCGCGCCCTCGAATATACGTCACATGAATAAAAAATATCCTTCAAAGTTGCCAACCCCAATCTTCAAACGGACGAGACCCCCCCAGTCCTTATCTCGAGCAATCGTAAAAAGGTAGTTTCAAGTTCTAAAGAAATTGGGTATTCGAAAAGGTCTTTCTTTTTTTTTTTGTTGTTGTTGTTGAACATTTACATGAAGAGTATAGGCACAATATTCGACCAATACTAAAAAGGTGAGATTAAAGAGAGAATTCAAATCGAGACGTTTTCAAATCGAAAAGTCGAAAACATCGATTTCGGCCAGTCCCATCGATAGTTTCTTTTTCCTGGAAGCTAACCCTAATATATTGGATCGAATTTACGAAGGGATGGAGTCACGTTGCGCCAAAAAGAAAGAAAGAAAGAGAGAGAGAGAGAAGGTGGATGGATGCTTCACAGGAAGGGTCTTGCTAGAAACGTTACGGGTCATAAACCATCCTCGCTTTCTGAAATCGGTTTCTAGCTCGCGCTTGCGCTCATCTAAGAAACACGCGCGTATTTTCCGCGCGCGTCCTCTTATTTTGCCTTCTTTTTATTCTTACTCACTCTGGGGTTCCTATTCGTTTCGATAACACTTGTTTACTTCTTTCCGTGTCCACTTTCAAAGTAATAGAATCTTCGATACAGAAAAAAAGAATGAATCATCTTATTGTTAGTTAGTACATCATATTTTTTTTTTGAGTTGTTTCTTGATTTAATTGACAAAAATATACAATGTTGGCAAGTATTTAAGGGGATGACACGCAACATTGCAACCCTTATGATTTTTTAACCGTGAACCTCGTTTTCACGGACTTATATTATGGTGTACCACGTCTCGGGTGCCATGTTATTTTAGAGGGCTGATACGAGAACTTTTTTTTTTCTTTTCTCTTCTATGAATCCACCAGAAATAACTATGTTTCCCATGGCGTTCGACTCTCGAGTATGTACCTTATGTTGTTATCCCGTCGTTGTAATACTTTCGGCCTCGTGATCGAATTCTCTTGGAAAATATGTTTTCTACGCAAGATAGAATTTTCACAAAATGTTTTATCTCGTTCTTGACCGAGTCGTCGAATGGAAAAATAAACGGCTTCCCTTCCTCTTTGATTTTGACAACGAGAACAAATTTTTACCTATACCTACTATATATAATATTAGGTCATCCCAAAAGTTCCTCCTTTTTTTTTAGTAATTTTACGTGCACAATATTTTTTAGGTTGAATAATTTAAAGTATAGAAAAAGGTAAAATAGAGTAGAATCGATATTATTTAGTAAAATATTGTAAAATACAATATTGTTTAACTTATCATCAAAAAAAGGAAGAAATATTTAGGACAATCTAATATATTTTTATGAGATATTGAAAATTAATTTTTCAAGGTAATAAAAAATGTTATTCACATAGAAGAGTATGATGGAAATGAACAAATTGTATTTGAAAGACTCGAATCATTATTTTCTATAATTTTATAGGCCTATATTTTTAATAAGAATTAGTGTAATGAAATTTAGTCTTTTTAGTTTCATAGTAGGTACGTAAGAAATTCGTCGAATATTCCGATATCTCAGGATGCTCTCGAGAACTGTCTCGGTTTAATGTATGTCTCTTATAAAGGCGAGGGTTGCGTTTGATTCATTTCACCCCTGAGGGTGCCCCCATCTCTTACAGCAGGGTGGATTCGCCACGCGTATCACCAGGGATGATTTTTTTTTCTTTCAAGTCAAACGCATTTTGCTCGTAGTTGCGCGAATCCACCCTGTAAGACTTTACATGGTCGTTATAAGCTAACGCACTTCATTTAAAGATCGTCGAACGACGAAAAGTCTCGGATAAAAAAATAAAAAAAGGGAGAAAGGTCCGGTCCATTTTCGTTTTCTTTCTATCACTCCCTTATGTTCTTGTCCTCGGTTTTTTTTTTATGGACCGACTTCATATAACTATATATATATATACAAGTATGTGTATCGAATAGGCGAGGGTGGACTTTACAATCGGAGGGTTGCGTCTTTTTCACGCTCGACGTGACTCGCGGCTTTTCGCGTGGTTTTTTTTTTCATTCGATTGAGTTATTCGCTCGACAACTCAAAAAAGGGAGGAACACGGGGAAGGGGAAACGGGGATGTCCTCGCTTTTAAAAAAAGAAACGTTTTCCCTTTTCTATCGAGTTAAAGTAAAAGAAAATATGTGTGTTTGGAAGTAGGAAAGAATCGAATCGGTATCGATTCGATGGACGTATCGATAAGCAAAGAGTGGATTACACTTTGTCAGTTTAACGCGAAGGAAGGATTCGGAGTCCCTTTTTGTCGACGGGGGCCTGTTCTTCGTGGTGGAAGGAAAACAGGAAGGTTGAGATCGCGTTCGAGATCGTGGCCGATCGATGGGATCCTTCAGTCGCGTTGCTTTGCCCTTTCAATTCTGGCCGATTTGGCTCGATCTCTTACGACGAGAGAAATCGGCCTCGGCAGTGAGAGGGAAAAGAACAGAATCCTGGCTTCTCCGGGCATGTGGCAAATTGCTGAACGTTCTCCGTTCTTGAGGGGACTCGCAAAAGAGAAAGGAGAAGGTGGAGGAGGACAACGAGAGAGATAGAAAGTTGGTGAGCGCGAAGGAAGAGGCGGTGGGTAATCTGTGATTCAAAGAGAACGATCCATCTTGCAACATGCCAGGATTCAATCGTCGGCATTTGTTTGTGAAATCAGTCCCGAAGGAATCCTCCCTCCTCTTTCAGCGTTCTCCTTCTCCTCTTTCCCCCATTCGCCCAGATCTCCTAACACTTTTGAGATTACCGAAGATTGGAAGAGTTTTATTCTAAAAATTCGATTTAAATGAACGCGAAGGGGAGGGATTATGTTGATGACGCGTCGAGTGGGATTATTTAGTTGGACGAATGCAAAAGAAGTATTACGATAGGCGAGAAACTAAAGAGGGAGGGAGTAACGCATGATCGGAGTCCAAGAAGGGCTAATAAGGACATATATATTTATTCGGAAAGGCGGCGGGGGTGGATTTTATGTTCCATTCCCTTCTTTTTTCTTTCCTCTAGCAACCAGATGAGTGAGAACGGAGAGCCGTTGGCTTAGCATTTGGAAAAAGCAGGGATAGATTCGTGAGTCTGATCCGTGCCAGATCCCATAAAATGACCCCGAGCACGATCCATATACGATCGAGAGAGTAGCCCTTCTCGAAACAGCACTATCGCATGAGAGAGAGACTACCCTAGCAAAATTATTGCTCTCCTTACATATTCCTACATAGCGTAGCAGAATTGGGGCCACCGGCGAATAAACTCGTCGTGCCCTTTTCGATTCGATTGGAAAAAGGAGACACCGAACGACCAGGGTGTACGAGCTACAAAAAAAAAAAAAAAAATAAGAAAACACATTCGAACGTACTCCCAAAGCTTCAGTTCTTTCTCTATCTCTTCCTTGGATGTTTCACATGTTCTACACACGAAGTAACGTCCAACCGAATTTCTATGTGCTTTTTATTTGCTTACTTTTTTTACGATTCCCATTCGCCCATATTCTATGAATTTCTTTGTTTCCAACATTAAAACTATGCGAATAAATTCAATTCTAATTGTAAAAATCTATTTATCGTATCTTCATCATATGTTTAGCAATCGAACGATAATTATTCTTCCTCGAGTGGCTTCGAACCATAGTGATAAGCAAGATATCGATATCCTTGTATTAATTGTGCCGTTACGTTAGCGCCATGGCATGCGAAAAGTAACATGTTCCTTGGTTTTACCATTACTGCAAATCTCATGAACGTCATCGAGTATAAAGCAAGGGCTGAAAAATAATAATAACAAGAGAATCAAATAATTTTCTTGTTGAAAATGAAAGATGGATTCTTTATAATATTCTTTTTCATTCTTTCTTTTTGATTTTTTTAATTTTATTTTCTCTTGGTCATTTTTAGAAACGCGGTCGTTATCCCGAGACTTCTTCGTCGCGATTATTACGAGAGACGTCGAGAGAATTCTTCGAAATGATGAGCTAGTGTTCGAACTTACCCAAAGTCATCTTGCCACTAATGATCCTTGGATGCTTTTGCGTGTCTACTATAGTTGCTATAGGTATCATCCAGTTGAATACCGGTCCCCAGAAGTGTGTACTTAAAGAGTAGTTCAATAATAAAGATCGAGGAAACGATAAATGCAACATGGCTAAACTAGCACGAACGAAATTTCGTTCTCGTTTTTACTAAATCTATACTTTGATTTTTAGCACGAAAACACGCACACCAAAGTTTATTCTTTTCTCTTGGTGATGATTGACCATGCGATCTGACATAATGAAAACTTTCCACAAGAATGTATTTAATTCGTGTTCATGGTCACGTGAATTATTAAATCTTTCTTTTAAGTGACTAAGCAAACAATATGATAAGTACATATATATATATATATGTATATATATATGTATCACTTCTTTTCTTAATCATTTAGTCGTTCAAGGTTATATTAATTAAAGTTTCAAAAAATATATATACATACCTCATTAAATAATCTTTAGTCTCTTTGCTGAGCAATAATTTGTATTTTTTGTTGGCCATGATGATTGGAATATTAGAATTTACTATAAACAAACAGTTAGAAGTATTTTTTTTATACAAAATTCTATGTGACATATGCTCTAGATCGATAAAAAAAAGTTTGATAAATTAATCTCACTTTGTGGATTACTTTGAATTATTCGATATTTAATATATTTTTTTTTTTTCTAAAAACAATTGAAATAAATTACAATATTCATTCTGTTTTTAAAATGAATTAATATTAAGCATAAATTAAAAGCATAAAAGCGAAGTAGGACGATAGAAAACTTCGATATAATCACTTCGAGAAACTAATAATGATTTATCGAAACATACAAAAACTCGTCTAAGCTTATCTTCGAGTGGCCGCTTCATAAAATAAGAAAAAAAAGAAAATAGAAAAATGATAGCCTTGATTACGATAACAATTGCACCGATATTAAAACGATAAGTATATCAAAGAAGCGAACGCACTTTTCTTTATGACTGACAATGAAACATAGGAAACGAAAGGATGCTTCAAACTCTACTGGCTCAATATTGCCAGAAAACTATTATCTCGAGTTCGAGATCTTTCACTGACAATGAAATGTCAAAGAGATAACGAAAGATATGAAGCTCAAAGAGAGATAACGCGTTGCAATAAATTTTTTTTTTGCCTAGTCTTTATATTTGTTACACAGTGTATTAAGTTAAAAAAAGTTATTATTTTTTATATAATTAAACAAAAAATATTAAATAAAAAAAACTCAATTTATATTGTATTAACCCTTTGATTGCTGAACACTTTTAACTAACATGTTTTGTAGGAACGGAATAATTTTTATTATTCACCAAATTATATCTAATAATTAATATAATTAATTAATATATTTATATTTTCCATTAATATTAACAAACACGTATATGCGTTTATAGCACTCTAAGGGTTAATTGCTATACCTTTAAATAATAAATATTTCCAAAATAATTATACATATTCTATACAAAAAAAAATTGCACTTTTCTATGATATATAATATAATACATAATGTAGGGTAAATTTTGTTGAATGACCTTTGCTAGCATCATGACGGATTTGTGAATCCTCTTTTCACGCATAATTTATCGTTCAATTGATCGCTCAGCTTTTATTTATCTTCTTTTTTTTTTCTTTTCTTTTCTTTTCTTTTTTATCGGCATGCGTTTCTCTTAGTTCGTTGGATTCACGCAAACTTATTTCCCCCTATTCCCTTATAATAAATGCACAGGTTATTATTTCGCGCGTATAATATTGATGGCGTTATGAATGTTGCATGGAGGGGTACGTGTCGTCCTGAGCATAGCTCGCAGGGGGTGGAAACCAGCTAGAACGTTTGTGGGAAGAGGATGAGATACACTGGTAACGAAAACGCATGCGCCAATGCAGGAATGGTATTATTGATCTGGAAAGGGGCGGTCTACGGAACCCTCCGAACTTCAACGACGTGTCCACCCGGTCCTAGCACCCCCGTACTATGATTTTTATAGTACGATAGACGATTCAAATATTCCACTATTCTTCGCGCCTAACAAATCACCATTATTTCTTTTAAAATCTCATTTTTTAAAACTATCTACGTTTATTATATACCAATTAAAAATATCTATCATTTTATTTTTTACACATAATAATGTATACATTTTTTTGATATGCATCTAGTATATTTTATTTCTATTTCTAGAAATGATATTTTATTTGTTTATTTTCTCTCAACAATATGTTGGAAAGTGTGTGCCAACGAAGTATGGAATTCAATGTAGTTATATTATCTTATCTCGCGGAATATATTTTTTTCTTGCTTTCACACGATCAACGAAAGCGTACGAGCTCCTCCTTCTTGATAGAATAATGGAAAGAGAAGTTGGTATAAGAGCCTTAAGTGGCCGCACCTGCGTCTTCTTCTACTTCCCTTGCATATGCATTCACGTATGTACTGTGTCAGTACAAGGATTTCTCTACCACCAAAAGAAAAACTTTATTCAGAGGTCCTTCACATGGCCACCACCATCCCGGCCACTCAACTGTATTGCTACTATTTTCTGAATGTCTCTACTTTTTCTTATTTGTCAAACATATTTTATACAATCAAACGTTTATTTACAAATTCTAAATTATCTAATCAATTATTTGTTGTTCTAGCAATAAAAAACTATAAATTCAAGGATTCGTAGAAATGTTTGCTCTGAGTCATTTTATTTATTTTCGTTTAACTCGTCACAGCGATAATGTAAATCAGGCTCATTGTGCGGCATCCTTTCTCTCCTTATTTATGCACTAGCCTTTGGAGTAATTGTTCCATCAGAGGGACTTTCCTCACTGAAAGAAGAAGAAGAAGAAGAAGAAGAAGAAGAAGCCTTCCTTGATGTGTACCGCCTCCAACTAAAGCAGTGTCTTCACCGAGAATCGTCTAATCACAAATCCCTTTCCCCATCACCACCATGTTCACTTTCTTTCTTTTCCTTTTTTATATCCTTCTCGTACCAAAAATATTTTAATTACTAATTCAAATTAACGATTCGAAATTTTTTCATTCTAAAAGTTATGTGCTCATATATAATAATAAAAAAAAAAAGGAACAAATATTTTATTAGGAACAGTGAGAGTACCGTTAACATACTTAATTGACTAGATGTATCATTGAACGAGATTAGAATCAAATTTCCATTTACACGCACTTATCAGTATCCTATGCGTTTATGCAAGCGTTCTTAATTACTCTCGTATTTAGTAGCGAGACGGACTTAATGAGCGAACGTAATGTGTGGATAATTGCTAATCGAATTTCGACTCGAAAAATGGGAAAGAGAGAGAAAGAGAAAGAACCGGAACCATCCTCTCTGTTTGCTTCGTTGCTATGTAACTTTCCTACTGTATTCGGATAATGTTTTTAATTATCCGAAGTTGAGTTTAAAGTACGACAACCGGCAGACAGGCATCATAGATATTATTCTACGTTAATTTGTTTTACAAATTATTAATTATTCGGTGTAAATAAAGGAAATAAAATAATTCGACTACTATCATACGTCAATGTCATTTTTAACAGATTAATTAATTTTTTTTAATAAAACAATTTATCACGCTAAAAGATCTTCCGTATGATAAAATTCCTTTGGAGAATTTTTTTTTTTCATTTTTTTAATAGTTTTTAATTATTTTTTTTTTACTAACGACGTGTTTTCTCTGTTATCACGAAACTACAGTCGTTGAGTTGAGTTGCGTTGCGTTGCGTTGCGTTAAGTATATCGAAGGAAGAGAGAAACGTGGGCGTATCGACGAACTTAGTGCCACGTGCAATCTCCGAAAAGTGCAATATAAGGAAAAGAGAATTATGAGGGCTAGCTGTGAATGCGAGCCATTATTCCGCGCCATAAAGCGATTTCAACGCGTGCGCACAGAATTATATTTCTACTATTTAGCATTGGTCAAGAAAAGATATCCAAGTAAAATACGTAGAGCTTTTTCTTCGATCGATAGAGAATATAACAACAACAAAATAAGAAAAGATTGTAACTGTGTATAAATCTTATCAAAATATTACACCTTACTTATAAACCAAATACATAATATTAAATTGATAAATAGTATATTAAAATACATCGAAAAGTAAAAAAATATAATCTTTATTGTTTGTTTGTAATATTTATAAGCTCTCGAAAGGTTTTTTCTCCTCGCGTGTTGCATTTTCTTCTTTTTCTTTTCACTCCCATACTCCACCTAACTTTCTCGAATGTAATCACAATATGTATGAGAAAGGCAGAAGACAGAAATCCGTCGAGATACGAAGCTCACCTAGCCAGCACTCAGTTCTCTCATTGGAATTGCAACTAGTCCCGATTTCAGGGCGAACTACATACATTATTCCACGCCCACCGACGGTATAATTTTACGCAAAAGCTTAACTTACCACTTGTCCAGAGAGTTTTCTTTTTTTATTTACAATTCTCCCTCTTCCCCCCCCCCTCCCTCTCCCCTTCCCTATTCTAAGATATGGAAGAGCAACACGATCATTTTTATGAAAAGATAAAATAATGATTTGTTTGCAAAAAAAAAAAAGGTGGGAAAATTCGAAATCTCTCTTCTCATTTTCTTTCTTTTTTTTTCTCTCTCTCTCTCTCTCTCTCTCTTTCTTTTCGCATAAATATGGAGCGCGGACGAAAGCTCCCCAAGTAAGTCTGTCTAGGTAGGACGAATAATATCCGTCGTATTTTCCTTAGCTTCGCTGAATTATTATACGATTCATGTTTCAAATTGACTTACAAAATATAAAAGCGGAAGGAGAGGAATGTTATTGTACGGTGGTGGGGATCAGCACGAGTACGAAGCAAAAGAAATACAAGGGAAGAAGGGACTACGTTATACTCGGTAAGATAAAGGATACTATTTTTTCTTTTTTTTTTTTTAGAGATTGACGTATGATTATAATACTTTGTTTAAATTATCGTATCAATTGTTAAAATTATCAAAATTGGTAAGAAAAAGTTAGTCTATTATTCTACGAAGTTTTAAAACGTTGACGTTTAGGAATCCAATATCTTGAGATTAAGGAAGTTCTATCGGTCGAAAAAGTCGAGTAATTTGACTCCGGTATTTTGGTGATTCTGCTGGAAGCAATTTGTTCGGTAAAACGAGACACAAGAGGGGGAAAGTCGTCTTTTCGCAATTACGTCAAAAATTCTTCCTACTGAAACTCGTGTAGATAACATTTAGATCATTTAAAAAGAATTAATATAATCTGTTCTTGCTAGATGATACTAATAATCGACCATGAAAAATATCTTCCGGCAAGTCGTGATAAGAAGTAACAACAAGTAGGAGTAAAAGAAAGAAAGAAAGAAAGGGAAGGAGGGAGGGAAGGAAGGAAGGAAGGAAGGAAGGAAGGAAGAAGGTCCTCACAGTTTGTTACGGTCGAACGATCAGAAGGAATACCTATGTGTTAGGTAACAGACGAGGAAAGATTCGTCGATCCTCCTGTCTGGCTGATCGGCTTGCCGACTTTCGAGAAGACAGAAGGAGAAAGAATAAGATAGAATGAGAGAAGCAAAGCTGGAACCAATAAAAATGCCCGACATTCTCCGCTTCTAACGGCTCACGGGAGGCTCACCGAAGGCTCACAGAGCTCAGCACGCGTCCTCTTTTCCTCTTGCACATATACACACACATCCTTCTTCTTCTCTTCCTTATTTTCCTCTTCCTTCTCCACCTCCACCTCTTTCCTTTTCGATCCCGTTCGACTTCTCTTACCTTTCCTCTCTTCTTCCGTTGTTTCCTCTTCCTTGTCTCTTTTTTCGAAGCCCATCAAAGACTAACCAAATATTTGGCGAGGTCTTCGGTGACCCTTCGGAAGAAAAAGGTGGGAGGAGGAGGAGGAGGAGAAGTGAGCTAGGAGTGAATCCGTCGTTTTAAACGTTACTGTTTGACCTTCCGAGAACACGGGCCTCGAATGGAAACTCTCTTTTGTATCAAGTCTGGATTGCGTCGTGATGAGATCGAGTTAGGAAATGACTCTTCCCTCTTTTTTTCTCATTCTGCGTCCTTCTTCGAAAATTGTTTAATTCTTTAAATTGACCTTTCTTGAGGATCAAAGTCTCTCTCTCTCTTTGAAGGGAGATATTGGAAGGAAGATAGCAAACGAGACGACGAGATAAGGATGCTTTTCATGATGACAACAGGAAAAAAAGTAAAAGAAAAAAAAAAGAATAGTTTTTCTTTACGTCGAATGTACCACGTCGAAGCGATAAGTCATTTTGTAAAATCAGAAAGAGAGAGAGAAAGAGAGAGGATCACAGAAAGACGTAAGAAGAGTCGATTTTTTCCTTGGAAAGCTTTCTCTCTATTTCACTGCTTCTATTCTTCACCATCGTCGCTTTTCTTCGGAATTCCACGAAGTAAGGCCATTGATTGATTCCTCGTTAATTAAAGGAGATCCGTACGAAGTTATACACCTTCGAGGTAGCTAGCGAATGAACGAACGAACGAACGAACGAACGAACGAAAAGAGTATACCGAGAATCGATCCTCTGAACAAGAAAGTCTAGTGATTGGGAAAAAGACGATCGGAGATTGTTTCGAACCCGTAAAACGTGCCGATCGAAATCATCTACCTTTTCTCTTTCTCTCTCTCTCGCTCTCGTAGATCCACTTTGCTTGATCGGAAACGTAGAGTTGTGCATAAGTCTCTCGCAAGGATGAATATTCATAGGATGATTCGAGAGGTAGAGAAAGAAAGAAAGAAATAGTCCCGATGAGAAGGAGACAACGAGAGCTCGACTCTCTGTGGAATCTGTAGCAAGAAAAAAACTCAAGCTACTACTTTTGATTTCTTCTCGAAGAAGCACCATCGGCATCCCGCGCATACGTTGCGAAGAATGTGAGTAAGGGGGGAAGGGAAGGGGGTAGTCTCCAAACGAAAGAACATACAATTTTATTAGCAGAACTATAAGCGAGATGCGATCATCTTGGAACGTGAAAAAATGAAAAATTTAGTCGATCAAAGCTAGGCGAATAAATAATTCAGCGAGTATCGACATTTTTCTACGCAACCCCTCATTTACACGATACTACTTACAAAGGACTAAAAGGTGTATAGGTGTATAGGTGTAGTTGACGAGGAACTCGTTCCAAGAACGATCCAAACGATTACTATTTCTTGCTTCATCGAGTCATCGAGATCTATCGCTAATCCAACCACGTATTTGTTCGTCGATGCAATTAGGTATAGCGATTTGGTTGAATCGTTGAATTTAAATGTTAATCGATTTATTTTTTTTTTTATTAAAGAAGGACGAACTTACGAACTGGAGAGATTCCGTTGTTCGTACGAGAAGAAATGCAACGATTCAAACGTATTCATTTTAACGAGCATAGTCAACTTGATCGTCAATGCATTAAAAAACTATATTATCGTAACTATAATAATTCCACGAAGAGAATCAAATGCTGGCAATGAGTTCTCGTCAAAGGCGTGATTAACATTTTCTTTGTCGAGCGCTAATAAATGCGAAATGAACCAATTGTTTTTTCTTTTATTTATTTTTTCGCAATAGATGCAATAAAAGTTTCGAGTTTTGTAAGACCTAAATAGAAAAAGGTTAAGTATGCATCTACTTATCATTTAAAGTAAACGTAAAACACTTTGAAACATATTTAAATTTTGGATTTTTTTAGTATTTCATTTTTGACAAGTTATTTTTAAAGAGAAACTAAATGTTTGATTAAAAAAGAAAAAACCTAATAAAATTAGCCGCTACACGGTAAGACTTTGGCGGCGCGCGAGATGTGTTAATACCTTTTTTTATTTACCTTTATCGATTAAAAGCTTCTTTACGTGTTTTCGATTCGATTCGAGAAGCATTGAATTCGCTAACGAGTAACCGTAATTAGATGGGTATTGGTTCGAAGGGACGGATAACCCTCGTATTCACCCTCTCATTACTCGCAGGGCCCGGTAATTTTACAGAACAGTCAGTCTAAATTAACCGAGAACAGTTTATACGCCAGGAGATACGTTCGACGCATACCTAGCGAGTTTGAAAAGAAGTCAACTCGAACGTAAAGAACTTTCCTCTTTCTTTTCTTATCTGGTTCTTGATGATTCTACGAACGTGTCGTGCAAGGAACGAATTTTAATAAGAATTACTTCGATTACTTGACCTTTCAATACGACTGTCTTCGATTTGACAGAGAATTCTGACAGGGGGGAAAAATATCAAGATAAGAATGAGATGAGGAAAGAAAAAAAAAAGAAGATGAAAAAGAAGGGAAAGTGTGTTCGGTAGATTGCTTCTGATAGATAATAAAAAGGGCATTTTCTCCAAGGGATTGCAGGTTGATTGTAACGCTGCTATCTGTTCTGACCTCTTCCGACGGGTATATTAAAAGTCATGTTTTATTTTGTTTTGAAAGAAGAAAAAAAGAATATGCCCAGTTGCTTCAATTAAAATAAAAAATATAGCACTTCTCTGGTTTCTTTTTTTCGGACATTATCTCAATATGATAATTTATTTGAGGATTATTCTGTCCCAATCATGAGCCGTATGAGGCATAACGCGTGACTTCTTATCCTCGCAAAGTATCGATAAGTTTAGGAAAAAAGCTGGGCTAGGAGCAAAGAAGGAAGGGTGGCTAGGAACGGTGCTAAAAGCAAAGCGAAGGGCTGGAAGATGCTAGAGGTCGAGGGTCGGAATGCTGGAGAACGCTGATAACGCGCTTGTTATGTCTCGAAAGTCTCGTTTTTGCGATTGGCGAGAAAGAGAAAGATAGTAACTATAGGTAGGGGCAGTTTAATTAAAAGAAACCTCCCGTTTGACGAAGCGAGAAAGCTCGAATTCGCTTTATGTTCGAGTTACAGTCGTCTTTTATGACGAGACTACCCCTAGCTTGTTCTTTCTATCCATCTGCGCTACCTAGATAGGCCTAAGAACACTCGGTATTATTAAGTAATATGAACTTTTCTTCTTTTTCCTTTTTTTTTGTTGTTCACCCCCCCTTTTCTTTTTCCTATTTTCTTTATGAATTTATTTATTAATTCATTTTTATTATAGAATTACACCTACAATGTACGATATTTTAATTATATACAGTTGGTAAAACAAGTATTCGTAGATTTACAATTTTAATTAGATTATGGTAATAACTTTATTATTATTTATTATGTTATAATATAATATATATATATATATATATATTAATATTATTACATATTATTCTTTTTTCTATTTTCTTTATGAATTTATTTGTTAGTTCATTTTTATCGTAGAATTATATATTAACAATTTTCAATATTTTAATTCTATACAATTGGTAAAACAAGTATCCGTATATTTACAATTGGAATCAGATTATGGTAATAACTCTAAGCAAACAAATATACGTACTTTAATAGTACTATTGTACTACTAAATCGTTGTAAAAAATTCTCAAGTATCGTTGTAAAACATAAAGAAACGTAACATTTATCGTGAAAAGAAATAGGGGTTCGTGTAAAGCTCGCAAATCATCCCTAAATCGAGAAAGTTTTTCGACGCATAACTTTTCTCCCTGTACTTTAGTGCCTTCTCGTGTATGCGTTTTCTTTCCTTACTCTACGCGTGTTCAAATTCATGTGTACGTATTAACCTACATATACTTTTTCCCGAATGCTCGTCATGTGTCTGAGCGGTACGATCAAACTATGAGAAAAGATTACGAAAACTCGCGAGTATAGTCTCGTGAACATAATTTTTCTATTGTTTGTTCGCTGGCCAATAGCCATTAAGAATTCCGGAAGAAACACACTGGCTGGCGAATATCGTTTGACGAAGTACACTTACCTATGTATTTATATATACTTATGTACACACATATATATTGTATATTTACCTTACAATTCTTGATTATATTTTTTGTTTGATTTTAATTGATCTCTTGATTCCTACAAAACTCATCGAACGGTTACAGGTACATTACAAAATGATCCCTTTCGCAGGCCATTAAACGAGTGGCTTTTAAAACGTTACTCACGATAAAAATCACCCTAGCGTGACGGTACCTACGCCCTTTGCTCGATTAGCATAAAGGGGTTAGAAAGGATTACTTCGTGCGTGCTACAACATGCTTTATGAGCCTCGACGCGCGTGTAACAGGTAGACGAACAGGTGATTCTACCGTGTAACGTAATAATGGCTTAGCTGAGTGCCTAAGAGTTTTCTTTTCTCCCTCCACCCTCCCTCCTCCCGCAATATTCAAAGGGGTTGGAGAATAACGAATGTATAATTTCTATTTCGTAAGTGCATATTAAATGAAATCATACTTGACATAGGCAACACGATTTCCTATTTTCTTTTATCATTTTCTAATTCGTTTGCAAGCGAATGTAAGTGATAAACTTTCCAAAAGAAAAATCATCCATCATCATTCGTCTCTTACACATTTTTCACGAACAGGAATTATTATTATTATATATTTCATTCACCGCATACGATTTTTCCCCCCTAGCTGTTGACGACTTCCGACGATCGAATCACTGATTGCTAACAACTGCGTTCAATCGTTTGGAATAACGATGACCACCACCGCCTTTAACTTTTGCCAAAAGAAGCTACCACTGCGAATCACTCTCTTTACTATTTTCCTATGTCACGTGGGAAAAAAAAAAAAAAAAAAAAAGAAGAAAGTAGAATCGTCTTAAATTAAACGATTAGGTTTCATAGAGAATGATTCGTAAAAGTATAAAGGATAAAACTGTATACAGGGACATACAATTGATCGTACAATTTCATTCTTGTAATCCATTCTTAAGTAGAATCTTCCTTTTATTTTACGAGATCCCAAGGTTCGTTCATTCGCGCTAACCATTCGAGATAGCAAGGAGCTTTATTATAGATCGAGCTACACTTTCTCTCGTTTCTTTCATCCATCGAAAGTTGATCACCCTCTTTGCTTTTCGTTCTGTTTAGTGTGTTCATCTCTAAAACCCACCCCTTGAACCATTTATCTCGATCGTTTGCATCGAACGTTCCATTTTCTCTATTTCTTATCATTCGGTGCTTACTTTATGGTATTCCATGAGAATAGTGTGTAAGAAAGGAGAAGGAAAAAAAATAAGCATTCTCGGTGTGACGTTAAAGGCAGGAAAAGTGAGAAAATGTATCCTGAAGAAAGGCGAGGTAGAGGATGTAGGGTCGAAGACGGGATCGAAGATGGGGGAAGAGAAACGTCGACGGATCCAGAAGCTCGCCATCTGCGAGACACGAGCTGGTGGGAGGGTGGAGGACGAAGGGACGACGACGAAGGAGGTGGTGGTGGTGGTGGTGGTGGTGGTTTCCTTTCCCCGAACGAACTGGTGGGGCTTTCGTGCGGCAATCAATGCCGTTGAATTAACGCCTGGCTGCCCGTTTGCGGGAGAAGTAAGATTAAAAGAAAGAAGAAACGATCGGCGACTAGCTCGTACCGAGCACGCTTCCAACTCTCTCTCCTTTTTTCTCTCTTTCTCTTTCTTTCCCCCTCATGACGCTCCTAGTGGAACCTTCGGAATGTCTATAACGCCGTTCAAGCTTTTCTTTTATTTTATCGCTTGCTTAACCTTCCGCTTTTGATCGACGCGAACAATATCGTCTTAATGCTTCGAAAATACATGTAATCCAAAAGTCTAAACGAATGTTACAAACATTTGTAATAAAAAATAGAAAAAGATTGGATACAATTAGAATGACATAGTATTTGATTTGATATTAAATCACATTTCGGCTATTGGTTTGTCCTAGGTTTTATTGTTCTTTAGAAAACTGTCAAGTGTTTCGATTTTATAAGTATTTATCGCGACGCAATAGTGTTATGTGTGTTTCATCGAAGAACCGATCGGTTCTTCGATGGTATATATCATGTAGAAACCTTTGCTTTTTATGTCGGACCTCTTGCAGCCGCAAAGTATTGGTTTATCGGCAGCTTCGATGGTAAAACCTCTTGTAGAAACCGCATTGTTTGTCTTGTAGCCCGCGATAAATTTCGTCTTTTATCGATGCCAATTGTAATTTGTAGAAAAAAAAAAAAGGAAAAAATGTTAAAAGGGCGCATATTCGCGAGGATTCGTTTAGATTTTTACAAAAATGATAAAAAGGAAAAAAGACGGAGTTAAACTGGGGTAGCTGCGAAAGTTCGATTAGGTAGACAGTTGAGATGAAATTGTAGCAAGAGGTTCGTTCTCTCGTTTTGTTTCATGATATATCGCATCGAGCTTTTATGGCTAACACTTTTCTCCTTGCGGATCCACAGCCGTATCATTTTCAAGACACGCTGGAAGCTCGTCTCAATCAGAGTAGGACCCGTCTACCACCTACGGTGTGATTGGTGGTAGCAATGGATCATTTTTTAAGTCCCGTTGCCTGCACCCTCTCGATAAGGGGACGCCCTCACCCTCTTTCGTCTCGTAAAAAAATCGTTCGCCCTTATACCGATCCGAGGGAGGGACCTTAAATCGACTTTAAAGCCACGACATTGGTCGGCGGGTTGGGTTATGAGTTTTGCATAAGAGTGTGCGCGCATGTGCGAGCCCTTTTACAAGGCTTCGACTTCTTTTTAGCCCTTCTCTTCTACCCTTTTACGATAGGTAGACCTTTCCTCCTGTGGGGGATGTAAATATGAAGGGCTGTACTAATATAATTCTAAACCAACCAATCGCGTTCTTCTACGATGGACTAGCATTTTGTTTTTTTGTTCTTCTTTACTTTCCGTTATGAATTTATGCTTTCCAATTATCAATTCACAAAAAAGAGATTTACATTTATCCTTATCGTACTTCATTATTTCTATCGTTATAATTATTCTATAGGATATAACTTTTATCGACCTATTGCAAATATTAATTTATATTAACATTAGGGAAGCATGACGTACGCAGGAGTCTTTGACGAGGGCTGGGATGATAAAACAATTTTCAACGCGCTATTGGTCGACGCGCAACCCTACGTTTTAGGCGCGGATCGCGCATGTCTACGGACAACCCTTTTTAAGGACTGCCTCCGACCTTTTCCATCTTTAAATTTAAAACATTATTATTGTTGTATTACGTCAATACTAGCAATGAAATATTTCATGAAATTATTTCAAATAATCGTTGTGATTTGGGAATGTAAGTTAAGAAAAATAAATGTTTATAACAGCGTGAATTTTTGGACATGACAATTTCGTATAAGAGAACAGTTAATTCCATGCTGTTCCTGATTGCCTTTGCCAATGTTGCTATAGTTACCGTGAGGGAAAGACGAGTATAGTGTACTATGTGAAGGAGAGTATCGCGAGGATCGTACTGGGGAGTAAACCATAGGGGTGGTTAATGAAGCCAAATCCGTTTACGATGAATGCTGCTATGGGAGTGAGAAAGGACGGTTCGTTAGATGGTTTGCATCGACACGAAAATGGGATGTCTCTTTGTTAGAAAAACGTTTACATGAAATTTTCTACGTTACGATGATTCTGAAACAATGTTATCATTTTAAAAGCGTATTTCTCTTTGTACCCTTACAATGTTAAAAAATGGATCTTTACGTTTACGTTTATCGTGCGAACAAATCGAGGAAGCAATAGCTTTGCGTGTTTCTACAGGGTGGTTCGTCGATTTCGAAGAACACCAGGGGTGCCGTTGGTAAGCGAAATATCGCGTGCGTACGCACACGAAGCTTTTTCTTCTCATCGTCAAGGGTTCCCTGACGATCGTGCTGCTGCATAAATAAGATCTTTCGAGGGTTATCCGTGATCTGACCAACCAACATGCAACTAACTATGATCCAAATTTTCTACTATTATTTTTTACTATTTTTAATTACGAATTGGTTATTGATTTAAAAAGGAAACGTGTATTCTCGATTAAGAGTTACTTTGCGTGAATAAAACAATAAAACTAAAGCGAGATCAGATAATAATCATGACGGCTTATTTTCCGGTAGTGTCCCATTAATAAACATGAATGGAATGGATGAGCTCGCCTTTTTTTTCCTTTTTTTCATTTTTTTCTTCTTCTTTACTCGACTCCGTCTCATTCGAGGTTCGCCGCTATCGAATTATTCTTTATTTCTGAGTTATTCCGAGTTAGACTCCCGTGGTTTCTACGTCACAGCCGGCGAATATATAAAAAATGCGCATACAAAGTTATAATCAAACATTAGCAACAGTTCTCGAGGCATTACTACTAATCTTTTCTACGGAACGTGCGCCGACATAGGGTAGTATACTTATACTATTCTTTACTCTTAGGTTTTGCTAATTAGGAGGCGCCGTCGGCAGTACTAATGAGTGGATGTAAACACGAGTTTGCACCGGTAATTACTGACTGTTTTATTACGCTTATCGTCAATTTCTTATCAATAATCGCGAAATCGTTTGACTCGGGAGAAAACAAAATATTTTGCCACTGATACTTCATAACTCTCTCCCTCTCGTTATTATTTAATATCATTAAATTGTACAAAATTATTCTTATTTTTACAAGTCCAAACAAACTAAAACGACAAATATATTTTTGATATATTTTTTTTATTGTTTTCTTTCAAAGAATCGCGACTGTATCTTTTTAGGAAAGAATCGCTTAGCAACGTTAGACGAAAAAGTCCACAATTTTCGAGGAGACAAAGCGAGATTCGAGATAGAAAATCGGCAAGAAAAATAGCACGACCGCGAAGGAAGAAAGGATGGTGCGAGTAGGTGAGATGTGAGAAAGAGAAAGTGCAAGATGGGAGCTCGCACGTGTACATTAATAGAACATGGTGCTTTTCTTCGCAGGAAACGTGGCAATCGTCTCTCTCTCTCTCTTTCTCTCTGTTTCTCTCTCTCTCTTTTCGGTTTTAGAAAAGTTACCGGCAAAGTAAGAGCACACGGAGACAACCGCGTCGCGTTCTTCCCACAATTCCGAGTAACTTTGCCGTCTTTCGTTGTACTTCGTTTTTGGCAGCAAAGAAGATCTATCTTTTTCGTAAGCGTATACTTCTTCACGCTAAAGTGTTGTCTCTACTACAAGAAAATATCTTTAAAGGATATAAGAAAAGTATTAACTAAACTTATACTACTATAACTACCTTAATGAATATACTTTTATAATTTATTTTATGAACAATTAATTCGCTAGATTTCTTATAAATACGACTGCAAACGAACAGAAGAATATAATCGTTCGTTTTATTTCTAACACCAGGTGAACGAGTGTGTAAGATCTCAATTGGCCTATGTTGAATCGACGTTGTTTAAAATTCATCGTAAATAAATTGGAAAAATTGGAAAATGAAAGGAAAAGGACGATCGTAATTCAGAGAGCACTGCAACGGAGAACGTTTTTAGGTTGCGTAGTAAGAAGCGGAAAGGAACGGGGGCGGGGGGTGTCTGGATGCTGCCGCATCGATCCGATACATCACGGGGGCATTTACATCCCCCTTCTGACCCTCACTCTTTTCCCTTAGATAGCACCGTGCTCCCTCCCACGCGATCCTTTTCTCTCTCTTTCTCTCTTTCTCTCTTTCTCTCTTTTTCTTTCCCCTCTTCGTTTCCATCGAGGGTAGTTTCTCCCGGCACGAACGCTTATGCCGCCACTTTCCTGCTCGCGCTTGCGCCTTCATCGAACTTTTCTTTCTCCTTCCTTCCTCCCCGAGCCCACTCCCACCCCTCGAGAACACCGTGTTCCCAACGGTTTCGAGCTCGAGATGCAACGGCCATTGTCTACGCGTCAAATCTCAACCCCTCCTCGCGAAAGACGACGACTCTTCCTGCTTAACCGAGACTGATAATGCACGAAAAACATTACCGCCACTTTTTTCCCCCTTTTTTTTTTCGTTTCAAATAGGAATATGTGTTTGTAAAATTGCTAGAAATATTTTCAATAATTATTAATCTTGATACGTAGCAAATATCACAAGCAATGATTATCATTTCGCTGATGAACTTTTCTACGTTCGCATCGGATTAAAGACAATTTCTATATTTATGTCATCATTGACCGTACGTGCGTGTGCTAAAAAAAAAAAAAGAAAAAAAACAGTAATTTCATTTGATTAGCAGCTCATTTTGTCTGAAGTTTTTTTTATTGTCTGTTTTTTTTTTTTTTTTTATTAATTCATTCGAGCAACTGGTGTGTTCTTCTCTCATACAATTATAATTGTAGAATATAAACATATTAAATATACCTTTATGGGGGAAATGAGATAATTGAAATTTTTCTACGAATAAATTATGCGAGCAAAAATAATTTGATTTTATTATTATTATTATTATTATTATTTCAGTTTGTAATTGAGATTTCAATGAACTTTATTTTGCAAGAAAAAGAAAAAAAAACGTCATTATCTTTGTCTCATTTAGATATTACCGTTAACGAGTAGGTGAGAACGAGAAACCTCCCCCACTTTTATATCGGTTATGTATACGGTGTAAGTATACGGAAGAAAAGATTCGGAACAACCTTTCCATTGTATAATAAAGATATGCATCTTCTCTCGATTTAAGTGCGGTATAATACGAACGCTCGTAAACTATGGAATGGTATGGCTACGCTAGTGCATTGTATTTTGCTTCAACCTACCTACATATGTATCACAATTCGCAAATGCATCCCATTGAACTCGAATATACATCATGCCGATCGTTCTATAATTTATCGTATTTAATTGCGACCGCTCTATTTACGATTAAAAACTATAAATGTTAAGATAAGTTAGTCACAAATGTTTTCTCTCTTTCTTTATTTTATTTTTTTTGTTTTTGTTTTTTTTTTGTTTCTTTTGCAAAGGACAGTTTAGTATTCTAGTAGCAGTGATTGGACGACAATTGAGGCCACGCCCAGGACGATTCTTTAACCGCGTTCGCATTGGGAAGGCCGAAAAGAAACGACTTGATACTCGAAGTCTCGGAAAATGACGAAGAGGAGAATCGGGAGGGGTATTTCTTTGTCTCGAGGGCTCGGATTCTACAGATAGAGGCTAATTCCCAGTTTCTACCCCTCGAGGAATGTCGAAGTCCTGCCACTATCGTCTATATCTCTCTCTCTCTCTCTCTCTCTCTCTCTCTCTCTTTCACCTACCTCTATCACTATCATTCCTCTCTTTCTTACTTTCTTTTTCTTTTCTTTCGCCTTCACTGGGTACTTTGATGTTCCTAATTTGATTGAAGGAATCCACCGTACGGCTTCTAACCCCGTCCTTATCGATTGCCGTTTTGTTCACCGTTACTGCGCACCTTACGGAATCGAGTGTCCTCCATCTAAGAATAAAAGTACTCCAAAGATTTTTTACCTTTCAAATAAAGACAAAAGTTTACCAAAAATTCTCTCACTTTTAATCTTTCAGTTCAGTCCCGTGTGTTGTTGTTGGTTGGCTTATGCGAACAACGAACACCCATCGATATCCACCACCACCTATAGATGGAACTTTAATTTCCTTCTTTTTTTTTTTTTGCAAGAAGATAGAAGGAAAGGGAAAAGTGAAAGAGAGAGAGAGAGAGAGAGAGAGAGAGAGAGGGAACATTATCGGGAAAGTCGATAAAGGAAGGTCCGCGAATTTTCTGCAAAACCGGGGAGATTCTGTGAGCAGTCTACGGCGTATCTTATCGTAAAGGAGACGTCCATGACAGAATCCCGGTGCTGTCCTGCACCTACAGAGCTACCTACTAGATACCTGTATGTTGGTATCCTCGTCGTTCACGTATCTAGATAGACTGCATCATATTCTTGTCCTTCTCTCTTTCTCTTTTATCGTCTATCCTATCTTCTCTTCTTTACTTCGTAAAACTCGTCTCCATCGCATCGATTCGTCGGTATCGATGTATCCTCTTATATACAGAACTACGTACACCTTTACCTTTCTATATTAGGTACATCCCGCGAAATATTGGGAATGGTCTTCCTATCTTTTACTTTTTTATTTTTTTATTTTTTTTATTTTTATTTTATTTTTTCTACTATTTATCCATTTAGCCATTTATCAAAGAAAAAGATGTATGCACGTATTAATGCTACGAATTTATCAATATAGATTTATTTATTTATCAATTTATCAATATTTATTTATAACTATTATTTTATTTACGAAATTTTAGTCACATAATTAAAAAATTTATTAATATAATAATTATATATTAATATTTATAAGATAAATTATAGTATATTAAATTATAGTATATCAAAAAATATTTATTAATATAATAATTATATATATATTAATATTTATATAATATAAATTATAGTATATCAAATTATAGCATATATCAAAATATAGCATATCAAAATATTTATTAATATAATAATTAAAAATTTATCAATAAATTTTGCAGAAAATATTTGTAAATATAATATTGTTATATCGAATATTAACTATTGTTTTTTTAGGATTACCATCCGATTGGTTAACAAACGAATTATTGTGCAGCCGGTTTTCGATCGATCTCACGGACGATTCCTCTTCTTCCTTACAGAATTCCCTTTACCTCTCTCACCCTGTCCACCCATTCGCTTTTCTTCGTTCTCGTTCCTCAATTATCGCGATGATGGCTGCCGTTCTGCGATTGCTTTTTGCTACGGATTTGAGCCGAATGAAATTGATTTAATTGCTCAATGCTAAAAGATAATCGTTCTGGCTTCCTTCCACGATCAACGACGACGACGACGACGACGACGACAACGACGATTCAACCCTCCAACCCCTCATCTTTTATAAATAAATGTTTGTACTTCCTTAGCAATTTCTTTTGTTTCATTATTTTTTTTTTTCATGCCAAAATTTGAAATATATTATTTATATGTATATATGTAATATTGAATGACTTATTATCTACTTTATATACTATTTAACTTTCTAAAAATGAGTAATTCGTGAAACTATTTTACATTGTCTTACTTGCTTAGTCGAATATATACATATTCGAAGGTAACTAACAAATTACTCGTTAAATATTTATCGAGCACGTTTCCGCGATAGTGGAAACTTTTTTTGCTCCGTTGAGCCCAAAGATATGTACTTTTCCAGCTTGGTATTTAATCGCGTCAAAGGTAACTGGGCCTTGACCAGAGTCCATTTCATAAGAAGGGAGAAAGATACGTGTAGCTTCCTGTAAAAAAAAAAAAAAAAAAAGAAGAAAAAAAAAACTAGTTCCAATTGTTTATTTTCCGCTGTGATCTCGATACATTTATTTTCTGATTTATTCCCTAGATTACGCGTTAGTCTAACATCGTAATTTATTTTTACTATAATATAAATGACTGTGATTATTTTTCTTTTTTTCTTTTTTTTTTTTTTTTTTTTATAAGATACATTATATCATGGAAATTTGAATTACTTTTCAGTTCCCTTAATATTTATAAAGTTATGTAATCTTTGTATTTTTTATAGTTGCTGAAGAAGTTTTAATAAAAGATAATAAAACGAAACAAAATCAAAACAATATGTTCTGATTTTTTTTTTACCTGTCCAACTTACCTATGTGATAAATGGTTTCTATATATAAAAAATATATAAATGTATAATAATAATAATAATAATAATAATAATAATAATAATAATAATAATAATAATAATAATAATAATAATATATAAATAATAAAATATATTAAATATAATAATAATTATCAAACGATTTCACGGATTCATGAAAGACAATAGTTGCGTAAAGAGAAAGATTAAGTTAAGTATAATAAAATAACCAAGAGACGTAAAGATTCATTGATGAAACAGTCGAACACATATACACATATACACAGTCGAAGTTGCACATCTTGAAATGGTGATTGGACTTAAAAGAAAAGACCAGAGCGAATCTCTTTGGGCGAAGCGAACGTTCATCGAATCTCTCTCGCTTTTACTTCTCTTCTCTTTATCTTCCCCCGCTAAGATGTTATGAGTTCGATCATAACGGGCAGCTGCGTTGCTTTCGTGTGCGTAAAGAAACATTCTTCCATTCTTCGTCCTCCACATCGGCAACGTACCTATTACCAACGTCGAGTGGTATTAATTTGGCCGAGCTAATTGCATGTCGATTACAGTGATCGTAACGAGCGACGATAAATACTGAAATCAAAGTGAAAACTTTCCGTTCGAAACGTTTTAGATATATTTCTACCCTGTTTCTTCTATATATAGATATATACATATATATATACGTTTCTTATACCTTTTCAAAGACCAAGTAATCTATCTCACGCTTATTTATCATTTCTTTTTTTCTCTTGTTCCTTCCCATGAACGATGGAATGGCATTTTTACAATCTCGTTGCTGCACAACGTTCATTTTATTAATATTTAGATTTTACAAAAATATTACAAAGAAATAATAATAATAAAAAAAAAAAAGAAAAAGTTATATTTATCGAGTCCCTCATCCCATCCCCGTTTTCCTTTTGGTTTTTATGAAAGCCACAAAAACGCATCTCAGGATAGTAGTAGTATGCGTTGTCCCGTAGGAAACAAGTAAAAATGGAGGGTGAGACGAAAGAGACGGCACAATCGCATTACTAATGATTTTACTTGGGGCAACCCTCAGGGCCGTCATATCGATACGATAGAACCGCGATACGATGGCGGAAACGCCAGTCGGATAAACTGACTTCCCTCTTGGACCACCCCACTCCTTTCCTTACAATCGGAGAGAGAGAGAGAGATAGGCAAACGGATCGAAAGAAAAAGAAGGAAAGAAAGTGAAGGAGAGATGGGAGTTCAGGGGTTACGTATAGTTGATCGACCCCCTCGGACTATCGATGATTTCGTTTACCTCGATCGAAGGAAGGAGGGAGAGCAAAAAGATAGAAAGAGAAAAACGTCGCTCCAAGGATTCTGGGTCGAAGCAGATAAAATATGGATGAAACGTCATTTTCTCGTTTTGTGCGTGTTTACTTGGATGGTAAATTTGATCGGATACGTATCTCGCCAAGCCAGCTATTTCGATATTTTCTCAGTAGGTTATTTATTTTTTTTTCTTTTTTTAATTCTTTTTTTTTCAATTAAATTATATTTAATCATCGAATCGTGAAAATTCTAACAACAACAAAATATAATTATTTGTAAAAAAGGAAATACATGTTAAGTTATATCCGAATGAGAAATACCGTCAGGTTTTTTTTTCTTTCTTCTCTTTTCATTGTCGTGCTGTCGTACTTTGATGCGTGTACGTGTGTGTGCGTGCTCGTGTCAGGGGACTTCGGCACAAATAGCGTGTGATTGAGTGAACGCCGCGAGGGATTTTCTATCCTAAGACTTGGCGTGGAAGAGACTGTGAGTTTTAGGGAATCGCAAGGAGCTAACGGGTATTTCGCGAAGGGATTGGAGGGATGGTAGGAATAGTTCAAACGATGTCGACATTTACCGCAGATAAAGGGGAAAAAAAAAGATACCTTTTTCGATCGATGAATAAAAATATTGTGTAACAGATTTTATATGTTTGCGTGTTGGAAGCTCGTTAGAAGATTAAAATCAACTACATAAAATGTGATTTTAAATATGGAAAGAAAAAAACGATTCAAGAGAATGGGTTTAAGGAAGCAGAAAAAAACACGTAATTTTAACGTAGGGATTAGCAGACAATTTTTTTTTTCTTCTCTTTGAAAGATACACGCTAAGACGAGCACATGTTTATTGTTGGCAAATCACTTGTCCAAGTTTTTCCCGCATATCTTTCTCAACGCGGAAATGATTTTTATTTTTGCTCAGCATGCGCTTCATAATCCTCTTCCGAACGTCGAACAAGAAGATTTTTTTTTTGTCGTTGTCTTGCTCGAATTTCTGTTCGATTCTTTACCCTCGTAGCACACGTTAGTGACCCCGAATGGTTCAAGATTCTTCTTTCGTCTCCTACGATGCGTCTTTGTTCGTCCATCGACAACGAGTGACAAGTGGAAACGGACGATTAAGCGTTGGACGATCCCGCGAGGAATCGAAAGAATGGGAGGAAGATCTTTCTCTCTCTTTTCCCCTTATGTCTTAGAAAATATTTTAACGCGTTTATTCTCCTTTTTTTTCTAATACACCAAAGTATATTCGATATACCAGATGAAGTACTTATTGTAGTCAAGAATAATACGTAAAACATGGAATTCTTTGTAAAGAATGAGAAGGGTGACGCGAAAGGGCGACGGTAGACGACGGAAGGACGACGGAAGGAAAGGGAGAGAGTAATATTATTTATGGGAATACTCGGACTCTGGTACGATCGTGCCATGCATAGACAGTGGTTCGTTGTACCCAACAGACGAATGGCTCATTTTCCGACCGCAAATGTACGAAAATGCCTGGCCGAAAGCTATTTCTTAATATTCGCCGATATCGAGAGGAGGTCCCTCTTTCTACGTGCTTTTCTTACGTTACCATAGAAACCAATGTCACCATAGAAGAAGTATACTCATCCATCGACGACGACCTGCGATAACGCGTGTTTTCTTCTTCCAGTATTCTTTACAATATAATACTATATATATATATACAGTCTCCGGATTTTCGAATACCTAGAAATAATCGAAAAATGAATTTGAAGAATCCATGAAGTTTTCTTTCCCGAGTAAACGCGAGTTTACGATAAAAAAAAAAAAGAAAGAACTGTTAGAAACGATCGCAAAGATTGTTGTTATAGTTCGTAGTTTATAGCAAGATTTCAAGCGTGATCTGAAACGGTAAGCTCGAAACAAGGATTCGTTGAACGAGTTGGCACCTTCGGCGAACGTTAAAAGCTCTACTTTCCTATGGCATCGTTGAAAAAAACTAGAGGGCAAAGCAGAGACGTCATTGAAATGTAGGAAGTTAGTTTGGTGCACGTTAGCAGGTGGGGTGGCGTACTGGTGATGGTGGTAGTAGTAGTACTAGTAGTAGTAGTAGTAGTCACTCTGGTGATGCTGGTGGCAGGACGGATGCAGCTTTTCACAAGAGCTTTTACGAGTCGCATATGTGACCGCCGTCTCTTTTATCCCTCGCTTTATATTCCTGGCACCGTGTTCCATCCCCTCTTTTTCTTCTTGTACGTCGACGCCTCGCTTTACGAACATCCTTCGCAAAAGCTCTGCCATCCCTCCTTGATATTTTTCCTTTTTTCTCTTTTTTTCTTTCTTTCCTTCTTTCATACATACTCTTCTCTCCGAGGGTCTTGGAAAGAACTTCGAAGCTCCCTACTTTTTCACCTTCCCCTTTACGTAGGCAACATCACGCGGTAAAACCGCGAAAAATTCTTTCTTCATATACACTGGGGACCGATAGTCCGACATAACATAACAAATTTCCAAGCTTCTCGAAGGGCAACCACGATTCTCCCTCCTCCTCCTCCTACTTTTTTTTGTTCGTTCGAGCGCACATTTAAATCCTCGAGGCTTCGAATCTCCTCTTACTCCTCCTCCTCCTTCTCTTCCTCCTTCTTATAACCAATATCCTTTACTACCTTTTTCTCTTTTTGATCTTTTTCTCACTTTGAACCCTCCTCCTTCCTCTTGGTGGATAAGGACAGCTGAGAAAACTGCTACACGACCACCCAGGGACCGATTCTTCCCACGCACAATTTACAGTTTCACATTTTATTCCCATCTCGCGTTCGACGTAGGGAGGACCTCGACTGTGCTTCTTGGTGTGATGATGGAACTCGCGTTGGTTCGACCTACCACCACAGGGATGCCACCCGAATAAACTCATATCTATCCTCCTCCCCCGTTCATCTCGCACCATCCTTTTTCCTTCTTATGGTTTACCATCGAACAAGAAGAACAAGAAGATCGAACATCGATCATTACTTTTTTTAGTATATGGCTTTTTGGATATTATTTTTTTATTCATATGACAGAAGATTTCTTCAATTAACTTTTAATTTCGATTAAATCATTATAAATGTTTCAATGTTCAATTAATTGAACGTAATATCATCACGGAGAACCACTGTCGATTTATCGTAAAAACCGTGGGACTCACCTTTATCGACTTTTTCATGATTTAATTAGGCTACCATCGATGGGTAACTCTACCCACCTGTTTGTGGAGGACCACCATCGGATCTCTTCGAATTTAACGACGTGGAACTGTTGTGTGTCCTTCATCGAGGAAATATCAGCGATACGTTAAAATATAAAATATCCTTTCGTTTCATCAGACTGCTTTCAAAAAACCTTCCGACTTTGTTGTTCTTAGTATTTATGATTTTATCTAATAACAATGAAGTTCTATTGTTTGCACGGCTTTCATTTTTTTTTAAGTTAATTTATGTAACAGATCTTTCAGATAGAATAATTAACACGATGGAAGATTAAAACGCATAGTAAATGAGTTCTCTCGAATGACGTGGTTAAAATATGTTTTTCAAATTTTTATTATATTTTCTTATATAGATCTTTTTATTATAATATTCGTTATCGATAATAGTGCGATTGGTAAGTTTTGAAAGATCGGTCAACCGTAATAAAATTATTCTTTCGTTTAATTGAATAATCAATGGTTAATCAAAGTTACCTCCAATTAAGATAAAGATCGTCCTATTCATTTATCGGGGTGGTGAAACGACCGAATGTCGATTATTTACGCAGTCATCTGAATAATTGCTAAGAGAAATCATGTTCGGGAAGATTCGTGGCTTCGTTAACGACGAAGACTCTCGACGATGCTAAATAAACAGAACTTTCTATTGTGTTACACCGATTAAGATCACCCTCGCATTCATTCGTTCGTTCTTTCGTTCGTTCGTTCGTTCGTTCGTTCTTTCGGCTGGAGTAACCTCGTTGATAGAAAGTTGCAACGAGTTGCTTGCCTACATCGAGGAAATAATTATTCGCGCAGTCATGCGAACGAACAATTAAAAACAAAATTTTTTTCTTCCCTTCGAGTAATATTGAAATGTATTAAACACGATGAAACATACGAGTCATGTAAGATAGTTGCAAGATCAATAGATAATCATCCCTCGATAAGACATTCTCACGTTAATTACGTTTCTTTTCTAATTTCTGCTTAAGAATAGGGAAAGATGAGAATATGAAAAATCTATTAATTTATCTTCCGTTTTTTTTTTTAGAGAGAAGGGAGGAGATTTATCTCGAAATTATGGAAAACAACATGCACTAAAATTCGTAAGTTTAATTTGGAGTATCATTTAACCCTTTGACTGCCACTCCAAAATCATATGTTTTACCCAAGACGCCGCGGTATTATTTTTATTATTTAAAGAATATAATAGCAAAATAATAATAAATTGATGTTAATAAAAAATTGTAACTGTTCAATATATCGGTCATATTCAAATACACTAACTTCCAATTTTCATTTAGTTATTTACAATTGTAAAAGGTCCGTTCATACGCTCTGGTCACCAATGACCAACATGGCAATCAAAGTTTTAAATAATGAACTTCGAATAAATATTGTATAATGATCGTTGATATGAGCAACAAACAAATAGAATATAATCGAGAAGATTCTCTGGATCGTAGTTATGTCAGAAAACATGAATTACAGTGATCGCGGTTTTAACAGACACGCACCAATCGAGAATAGACGTACGAATTGTATTTATAGTATACTCGGTTCTCAGCGTGGGCGGCCATTGATCTACGCTCGTGACCAATCGATTGTCGGACGAGATTAAAATACGTTGTAATTCAATTTTTAACGGTCAACGACTCCGGTGGGAGGTAAGCTTGTTTTTTTTTTTTATTTCTGTTTTTTTTTCACGCTTCGTCGAGCCTACCGCTAAATAACCGAGCAAATAGCTCGTCGTCTTTTTCTTCGTAAAATCACTATAATCGTGGTAGGCGATTAAGCCGTCGATCGTTTCGCCAATTTTTTCTACGTTCATTTTTACAACAACAAAGTATTATAGTAGTTAAGTATTATAGTATATATATATAACATCGATTATAGTTTTATTTTCACTCAATAGATTTTAACAAGACATTTTTATTTATTAACACGTTGACTGCCATGGGTGTCACCGGTGATCGGTATTGGACTTAGCTACAGCACTTTAGGGGCCATCGGTGATACCCAGTATGAAAAATACTTCAAGCATGATTTTATAACTCATGTTATTTGCTACAAATAATATTTCAACATAATATGCATCGCATAATGAAAAATTCACTTTAACACAACCATAGAAAATACGTTTGGCAGTCAATGTGTTAATTAAATGAAACATCTATAGTATTTTTTTAAATACAAGAATAAATTATAAATAATTAAAAATATTATTATATATATTTTACGTTTAAAATGACAAGTTACTTTTTCTACAGGGATCAAGAAAGAAAATCTTAGAGACTTCGATTATGATACGCGTTTTATGCTACGGTCACGCAAATGGGATGCGGATCGGCACGAGTTACGGCGCGACTAAACGTTCCGCGGACACGTTCGGAAAGCATGGACGTATTCCTGTAGAAAAACGATTCTCGTCAGCGATCTACCAATGGAAAAAAAAGAAGAAGAAGAAGCTGCAGGAAAAAAGGGAAGACTTTTATACTTGACAGGGACAAGAATCTACTCTATGTTTTCCTATTTTAATTATAAAGGTAAAGAAATTTCATTTTATTTAAATAAATGACATTTATTATTTGTTCGTATGTAAGCGTAGTAGGATTTCTCCTTTAGGTGCGAAAGATAAGTTAATTAACTCTGATAGAACTAGCAGCCTGTTATTAATCGGAACATATCGCATCCGTGAAAATTAAACGCTAGCTGACCACGAGTAAGTAATAGCGTGGGCGGAGAGATGGTTTCCAGCGTTGGTTGCTTGGTCATTGCAAAGGAAACAAATTTCGTCATTTATTTTTTTACTCTTACGATATTTTGTTATATTCATTTTTTTCTACTTTTTTTTTTTTTTCATAATATGTCAGTGACACGTGAATTTCTGAAAGTCTCGATGCTTTTTAAGCATTCTGTTTGAGTATAAAGATAAAACAACACTATACTAGTTGAACAAACAATATTACATTAGCGAACTGATCAAACATCTCACGTCGTTTCGGCTATCCTGACGAGTTGACATCGCGTTCCGGCTGCCGTTATTGCTTGACCCTAGCCTACACCATTTTCTTTCAGAGTTTGCTCATATTCCTTGGCATTGGCTTAATTAACGGCGCAAGGATATAGAGTAACTACATCGACAAATATATATCCTCCGATCACGAAGATGTCAACTAACCGAGATCCTATCTTGTCTATTTTACTTTGGCATTTAATAAAACGGATAAACATTGAATCGATCCGAATCGTGTCTTGTAATATATTACAAAACAATAATCCCCCAAATGACGATAATTTATCGACGTTCAAACTATAATTTACTTGTTTCGTGTTACAGACAGTCACGCATTTCGAGGGGGCACGCTAATGAAGAAATTAATAAGACGAGGAACGTATGAAAAGGGAAACAGAACAAGAGAGAGAGAGAGAGAGAGAGAGAGAGAAAGAGAGAGAAAGAAAAAAACATTGTGAACAAATATATAGAACAAAATTAGGTATACTCCATTAGAGGAAGCTCTCGAAATGTTTGCAGTCGAATGTAAGTAGCAATAAATATTTCTTACTTGACTCTATCGAACGTAATTATTAGATAATACATAACTCCTCGTTCTTGTTAACTATCAACTTGCACGTTATATACCCATTTTTCTTTTCTGTATTATCGATTCATTGCTCTATGATATTATTCGAGTCATCGCGTATGACCGATTCTTTATCCAGTTATCGATTAATCGTATATCCTTGTTCTCGAGTTTAATCAATGAATGTTTTTAAATTTCATTTCAAATTGGAAGGACTTTCGATGAATTCTCCAAGCGTGATTCTAATTTAAAAAAAAAAAAAAAAAATAGTCACAAAGTGTGAACCTAAGAATAGTAATAAACTATTGTAACTTGTTGGTTATGTAGAAAATACGTACACACGAATAAATATCGTACTTCGAATAGGACAGATAGTCAGCATGACTGGCAATCTTTACCCTTCACCATCGGCGACATCCCGCTGACTATTTATCTTGTTACATCCAAGTGATTCGATTCTAAAAGGAGATCAATGACGACGACCACCGACCTTCCTGGCTTTCCGGCTTCTTGTTCGATCTAACGCGTTAACAGTAGAGGTGTTGTTTTGTAAGTCATTTGAACAACAACAAAAATACTAATTTACGTTGTACACTGCTTGATGTTAAACATCTGAAAATAAAGAAACGAACAATCATCATCATCATTTTTGTTTTAAATGAAAAATAAAAAACTTATATCACACATGAAATTTAAATTTAAAAAAAATGGCATTGTTAGAACTAGGTAGGTCTATCTGTTTCGATTCGTTACGCATGAATTTGACGACGGATTGCACCGATTGCTAGTCTGAAACGGCGAATTTGTGGTTTAATGAATCTGAGAATCCAAGAGCAAGGGATAAGAAGGCAGGTTTTTGAGGCGCACGGACTGATCGGCTTTTTGTGGCTGAAAGACTTCCGTCACGGCCACGCCCGGGCACGTGACGCCTTGAACACGACATTACAGGTGTTTGCCCATCCCCAAGATTCCGTGCCGTTTATATCTCCGTTTATATCCGTGCTTATATCTTGTCAGTTAAGAAATCGATAAATCAACCAGTTGTTTTTCTACTCCTTCTCTCTCTTTATGTTTTATATTTAAAAATTCTTCTCTCATAAGGTAGGACAAAGTGTAGACCAAAGAAAAACCTGTTTTCTTCGAAATAATGCTCTTGATTGTATCAAAAATCTCGTGTTAATGTAAAATCGAAGAAGGGTCGTTAGTTTGGTAAGAACATTTTCTAGAAAAATGTATGTAAAAGTAAAACAGTTTTTCTTTTTTTTAAAACATTTCGATCGATATACGTTTAATACATATTTACTTGCATATACACATTGATGGTATATAAATCGATGAAAGCAAATGTGATCGGTTATAGTAAGTCTATGGATTGTAGGTGGGCATAGACGATCGAAGGAGGGTGAAACGATGGGGTGGTCGACTAGGTGGTCGACGGGGTAGTCGGCAGAATTGCCGAGCACCTCGTCTGCTCGGTGAACCGTGGATTAAGATAAACCCTTCATCGTTTTCTTCTCGGACTATTCTTCTCGTTCGTTCATCATTGTAACGCGAAGATAACGACGTAACGGTGCAATCGATAGACGATCTTTAGACGATTCCCGATCTTATTTACTTTGCGATGAAAATCAATAACCCACCCTTAACTTTTGGTCAATCGTAAAGAAATATTTATTATTTAACTTTTAAATATCTTAGGTTAAATTTCATTTTCATAATTATTCATTCTTGATCAACGCAAAACGAAATCATCAGGTTTCATAGTTTTACAAATGACTAATTACATTATCTCGTAATTAGTAAAATAAAGATGGGAAAATATGAGAATGAAACTGTGATGGTGCACGGTTCGAATACTCGTGCTTAAACTTCATCTCTCGGCATTGCAATCGGTTTTTTAATTTCACGCCTGTGAATGCAGCCGAGAGAGTTGGATTTATGATCAGCTCCATGGTATTTTTTCATCCTGAAGAGAGTGCGTAAGCCGGTGAGCTCGGATTGGTTTCGCGTTGTCGATTCTCTCTTTCTCTTTCTTTCTCATTCATTCATTCTTTTTCTCTCATTGTGAGTAGTCTCCTTCTCTTCCTTATTTCATTTCCACTTATACGCGAGCACCACCATTGTTTCCTTGTTGCATATGCAGGCTTTCTTTCTCTCGTATTACTCGCAATATACGACGACGAATTAAGGAAATTCACGCTCTGCTTCTTCGACATCCTCTTATGTGAAAACTCTGTTTTTTCTCTCAATTTATCCACCATTTTTTTTTATTTTACAAAAAGAAATTAAAAAAAAAAAAAAAAAAAATCAAGCCCGATCGAAGCAATCTTATTTATGAACGTTAATTGAATTCTAAAGTACGTAAAAGGATCATCGAAATTCTTCGTGTAATCGATTTTATTATAGTTTAACTCGATTTTTAATTAATTTCTCGTTTTATGACGAAGAGGAACGGCTAATTGAGTAGTAGAGTAATATTATGTTTGTTTTTAAATATAGATATATAATATGTGTGTATATATATAATGTGTGTGTATATATATGTAACGATAATAATTTGCATATAACATCACATTGACCATGTCTCATTTAAACTAATTAATGAGGAAGAAATAAGTAACGAAATTATGAAACAAACCGTGCAGAAAAATCTTCACCGATAATATTATACGATCGACTTGTAGCTATAAGCGAAAATAGAGTAATAACTTTTCTTATCTATCTTCTACGATCGAGTTAATTGGATTATTAATACCGCAGTACTTGTTAGATAAACGACGTAGTCGCAGACGTTAATGTAGTAAAAAGTATTCTATATTCCCGGAAATTCACTCTCGACTCTTGGTTTGATTATCTCATTTCTTGTGCAGGTGTGATATCGAAAAAGACGAAGAAGAAAAACAAAAAGGAAAAACGAAAGGCTTATCTATGCGCTTATCAAACGTGTTCGTTCGAAATGAATAAGAAAGTTTCAAGGTACAAATCGAATCTCTTTATCCTTGTTTACACTTCGGCGAATCGCAATTACTGATATTCGATAAAGATAGATAATACAAATAGAACAAATTTTCAAACCTATAACTTTATGTTAGGAGAATAATTTTATTTCGCAATAATTTCATTTCAAGATTAGTATTAGATAAATAGAATAGATTTTATAATTTTATTATTATTATTACCTATATTTCTTTTAATTTTTCCCAACAACTATAAATAAATATTGAATCGAGAAGATACAAAAAAAAAAGAAAAAAAAAATACAATCTAATTCCATTAAACTATTTAATTTCATGTGAAATTCTTCGCGAGACGTTTCTAGCTTGTTAAATCAAAAGTTGCACCAATGTTCGGTTTATCTCTTCGTTCACTCTCGTTTCGCGTGGAAAATAAATATTAGAAATATAGCAAAAGTCCAAAGTTAAACCTAATCGAAATGGAATTCCCTTTGCTGTCAACGATAAATCAGAATCAGCTTTGTCGATCGTTTAAAAGGACAATGAGTGAACCGAGAAAAGCGTTTGGTAGCATGACACAGGGTATGTCATTACTGTGTTACATATAAGCTCCATTGCGACGACGTATTCTGCATAAGAATGAGCTCGACGACGTTGACTCTTCGTTTCTTCGTCCCTTCAACGACGAGGCTCGCCGGAAGGGAGATATTACAAAACCCTTTGAAAAACATAGATCTCATCGGCATGCCGCGAATGCGAGGATATATCAGAGCCGGTCGAGCCAGAACGTCCAGCGGCGCGAGTATTAAATGTTCCTTAATATGCACGATGAATATTGATCAGAAAGAAGAGAAGGATATTAAAAGAGTAAGAGAGAGAGAGAGAGAGAGAAAGAGAGAGAGAGGAGAACGACGAGAGTCTTCTTTCTTTTGATTGCAAAAGACGAGCACGCGCGACACATCCGGTGATCTCGTTGCTTGGAAAAAAGATCGATAGAGGAAAATCTCACAACGAGTTTCAATCATCTTTATTTTTATTCTATTTACAACGGTATGTAATGTTAAATCATTTGATCGAAAAAAAGAAAAAAAAAAACTATGAGAACATTGCGTACTTACCTATCGTTAGAAAAAGTTTGAAGGGAAGTTTTGTTTTTTCGATAATTAAGTTTCAGCATCGTTGGTAGAAAACAATTGTCATAAATTGAAAATGTAAAAGGAGACAAACGTTAACTTTAGTCGAAACAAATGGACTATCTTCTATCCTGGTTTTCTTCTTCGAGTGACTCATCCAATTAAAAAGATCGCAACCCGAACGCATTATTTCATTTATGCTTAGGTTCTCTTATATGAAGTTTGCATATTATCCGCGCAAGCAATTAATCAGGAATATTTATTACTCCTTCTCATGCTCGCCGGCTCGGCAATTAGTGAAATGATCGTATGGAAAGAAAAAAAAGAAAAAAAAAAATAATAAAAATACTATGTTTTAAACGCGTTACCCGAGTATACCTAGGTTCGTCTCTTGCGTCGTCTCGCTACGAGCACAAAGCCACGATAATTACTTCATTAATGCTAAACGTCTTCTACTTGTATTCAGATTTCTCGATTATATTCTTGGCGTTACTTATCAATGATCACAATGATATACGATTTATAATACAAAGTCTAAACTTAGTTATGAAATACTGCTGGCTCGTGTTATATATCTCTTCCTTAAATATATTATACTAATACGAGACTATAATACTTATAAATATATATGTTGTTGCGTATTTTTTCAGGTCAACGACGACGACAGGACGTCGCCATGGTGGCGGTGGTCGGTCAAGACGTAAGACACAAGTATAAAGGGGAGAGAAAAACGGCAAACTAACGATAAATCAGGGCTATGGCATTCCTAAGATAGTGCTCTACCTGAAAGTCATTACAGTAGCAAAGTAATTCCCAACTAAGTAAGTAAAGCAATAAATACATAATGCATCCGGCGAGTTTCCCACACGCTGCTCTCGCGGAGAGCTACTACGGTCGCGGCCTTACAGTTCCATGAAATCATGCATCACGGCGAGTATAGTAGTTGCTCGCGCGATCGTACGAAAGAGAGAGAGAAAGAAAGAGAAAGAGAGAGAGAGAAAACAAGGACGCACCGCGCGCCGATTTATTTGCACGTCGATCGAACGAGGAGCCCAGAATGGATTCGTTTTTTTGTCCATCGCGAAAGATGCAAACCCAAAGCCATGGCGAAACCTTTTCGTGGGAAACCTCAAAAAAATCTATTCCTACCATACAACAAATTATTTTCTTACTTATAGGAAATAAGTAAATGAAAATAAATCTATGCATACGTTTCTAATAAATTCATATTCTTATACATTATGTATCATTTGACAAACTAACTTCGTCGTTCTTTAATCTCAACAACACGTTAGTTAATTAATAAAACGAGAAACATGCAGAATTTATTACGAACTCTCGTGTGTTCTTCTAAAGGAATTTTTCCTTCGTTACGTCAAATCGCATTTACCGAGCAAATGCTTGTTCCTTTCAATGAGCGTGTGAACCACGTTTGACCGTCTCCGAGGAGTTTCCACTGAATTTCTCGTCCACATTCGATAGATAAAACCAACCGAATCTTATGCAAGAAACGACAAAAATTAACTATACCAATGATTTTACTTACAAAAATTGTTCTTTTTCTTCTCTGTCTGTTTAAAAAGTATATTTTACACGCGTGATTATCGTATTCAATTATACGGGGGCAAAAGTACTGATTTTATGATTATTCTTTATCCGTAGTCGAACATACAATTCACTTTTAATTTAATCCGCAAGGAAAGGAAACCCGTCGCATTACGCTTTCTTCTCTCTCAACTTTTTTTGCCCTTACGCCTTGGGAAAGCTATCGGGATGCAGTTTTTTAATCTATGCGATTAATTAAATTATACAAGTAAGAATCCGTTGATCTAAGACATCAAATGATGATCCATAGGAATACGTGTTTAGAAATTATTTATCTTATTAAAATTATATAAATGTACGATATGATATTATCGATATTATCGTTGTTCTTATACATAAATTTATAAATATGCGATATGCGATTGTCTCGTTTGTTTGCATCGAAACACGATTTTCGTTGAAATTTTTTTTTTTTTTAGTAATTTAATTAGAAAAAAATAAATCTAACATACGTATGATGGTAGAAAGCGTATTCAATGGCAACGATCATGAAGATTTGAAAATATCCGACGAGGATGATGTGAAAATAATAGAAACTAATCGAGTTTGGAAAATATGCGAAGATGTAAGAATAAAATATATCTTTAAGGTTATATCAAAACTTTCTATCTAGAAAGCCAATTCGTTTTCTTACTTCTTTGTAAAATGTAGATAAAGATCAAGACAGAGATATTGGACGAGATCGAAGATTTCTCAGCAAACGACGAACTAGTCGTAGTTGAAGACGAGAATCCTTTTGAGAAACGCATAATCGGTCTTACGACCAGAAAAGATCTCGTATGTACCATTTGCAGAATCAATTTTCCAAATGAAGATGAATTCAGAAGTCACATGATCCTACACAGTCGCTGTGAACTTTACCGATGTACCATCTCTTCTCAGCTATTACCAAGGTTACATTTTGATCTCTTATTGTATTTAAATAATTATTACTTTCATAATTTTTTTTTTCTTTCAGATCATCCAATTTAGATAATCGTTCACGAACGTACGTTGACTTTGATAGCAATTATCAACCTATCAAAATTCAGGTATGTGTCATTCAAAACAAAGTATTAACTGCGTATTTATTACCATGTACGTGTGTTTGTTTGACTTTTTTAGGAAGAAAGTACCGTACGAATTCGTGGAAGATTACCGAAGGAAGAACGGTGCTTCGAATGCGGAATCTATCAAAAGAAATGTTCGCGCGATCGCAAAGCGAGTTACGCTAAGAAAAAGTCGTTCGAGTGCTCGATTTGCAAAAAGAACTTCTTGAGACGCAGTGGTCTTCGAGCTCATTCTATCGTCCATACTGCTGATTCTCCCTACAAGTGTGATATCTGTCCAGCGAAATTTAAAAGATCTTCCGTTTTGAAGACCCACAAATTAACTCATACAAATGTTAGAAGATTCGAGTGTGATATTTGTAAGCATCGTTTTCATTTGAAAGGTGCTTTGAAACATCACATACTTGCTCATTACGGTGAGTTAATTTAATGACTAATTTGATTTATAAAATAAATTGGAATGTTTGTGTATTTTATTTATCTACAAACAATTGACTTGAAGTTACAGGTGTAAGACCATATAAGTGTAAAGATTGTGGCAAACGTTATAGAAGATCCTGGGGACTAAAGGTTCACATGTATCGACACACAGGAGTGAAGCGCTTCGAGTGCGATCTCTGCAAGGCTCGTTTCAGTATCAAGACAAAACTGGCGAAGCACATATATCAACATACGGGAGAAAAACCATACAAGTGCGAGCATTGTTCACGTCAATACGATGAAAAATATCTTCTTAAGAGTCATAAATGTCCAATGAACTTGGATACTCTTTCGAAATGTAAAATCGATGCCTCCTGATCGAACTAATGACAAGATCTTGCTTGTTTTATAACAATTATATTATTAATTTAGATATCTAACTTGATTAAGGAGCCTGACTAGACCATTGTTAGTTTTAATGAAGTTGATATATTTGCGACAAAGAAACGTCCACTTCTGTGTATCCATCCTTCCAAGATTAATAATTTTCACAATGAAAAAGAACTCGTATTCCTTAACTGTTAGTTTTTAATAAGGTTCCCATTAATCAGAGACGGCAGAATACCGGTGTCTCTTGACTGTTGAATCAATCCACACGGATCTCGTTTGAGTTTGCATGCCCGTGTACTTTAATAAGGCCTCAGCCGCTTAATAAGCACTCTGCCGCTGAACAAAAGTTCGATTAATACCAGAGTGGCCGTGCACTCGGTCTCGATTCGAATTGGTTTCAGTCTTGGAACTGCCTCCGCGAGAGGTTACGGTCTAGGTCGAGACTCGACTTCGTCATCAACGTCCAAGTATCGTATAATCATAGTATTTATTTGGCATCGGAAGAACGTGACTTCTTATCGTTAATAATCGTGGAATGTAGGCTCGTCTAATTAAACATTTTTACTCCCTTTTAAGATGATAGATGATGTCTCTTTTTGTAAAATGTATATGAAGACAAATGATTTGAACGAAATTAATAATTTCACGTCCCATGTGAAAGTAAATCGTCGTTGACAATCGACAAAGTGCTTCTTCAGCGGCCGTAGCCGACTATAATCTCGAGCACGTGGATCCTCCTTATGTCGCCGGACGTGAGAACGGCGCTTTAAGGTGCGTGGACTCAGCAGGGGCTCGTATAAAGTAATCTGAGAAGGTAGAGAAGCTTATTTCTTATCAGATCTCTGATTCGTGTGCCTCCCGTCGTCCAGGTCCTTTGACAATGCCGACGCGTATCTGCCTTCTGGCCTCGTTTTTCCATTCCATCGCAGTTTCGCGAATTCGCGAAGAAACGCAATGCGCCCGGTACTTATGCGATACTTCAATCTTGATTTCGGAAAGAAACGAGAGAAATGATTGTCAAGAAGAGGAGGTGGGAGTAGCGCGCGAGCCGACTCGAGTGCCCCACCTTATCTTTTTCAATCTCACGATTCGTAAATACTTGCGAACGTTTCGCGACCAGTAATATTTTATGTAACGCCATACGTTAGCTTCGTTTTTTTTACATTTTATCCGATCTAACTCTGAGCGAGAATGATTCACATTAACTCGATTTGGATTATAATTTTGCGCGTGCTCTCTTCGATAAACATATATTTTTTTTTATATCTTGCATAACACTGTTGCGCAAAATCGGTGCATCTTCGTTTCAAAATCATTCGGAAATGGACTATGCAAACGTTCGAAAGCGGGATGTAATAATCGTTCTATACATTAATCACGAAACTACGAATTACATTATTGATGATAAACGATATTTTTTCTTTTTCAAAGCTTCCTGTTTTACGCGATAAATTATACGTTGCTTGATCGAGTCAATCGCACACATAGTGTATAGATATATATATATATGTGTGTATAGTTTTTCTAAGAAACAAGTACATCCGTCAGTCGCGTGAATTTTAATAAAATATAAGCTCGTTAACGGTGCTATCTAATGTAACCATCGATCGGAGACGTCTACGGAGACGAAGGGAAGTCGTACGCTTCTCGCTCGAGCTTCTTTTGACACATCGCTTCCTGAGACTACAATTTAAATAGACAAGTTTCGCGTTATAATATATATATGTATATACATATATATATATTTATCTTTTTCTTTCTCTCTCTCTCTCTCTCTCTGTTTTTCTCTCTCCTAATTATGCCTACGGCCCGTGGAATCTACAATCTGACAGCTCGCGTACACGGCCTCGCAACGCCGTATGCAGAGTCACGCCACAAGTCCTAATTATTTAGATAACAATCATAGCGATTTAATTATTTTGCCCGTATCGTTGCTCTATTCGCCGGCATGCTAAGCGCACACCTACGTATATTTACGCTATACATATATATATGTAAGTACGCTTGGTATGCCTTTTTAACATGGATTCGAACAGATTCTAGCGGCGATGCCATTCGTAGTACCGGTTACTAATTACAATTCACAATTACGCGATTTCAAAGTAAGAAGCGACTTTCGAAATTACGTTTGATGCATAATGTGTTAGTTTATGACGTAACTAAACTAATCTTTCTGAGTTGACGACGCATTTCTTTGTCGCTTTTAGCAATGATCACGTAAAATATCATATAGAAAGGAATAAAAGGAAGAAAGAGAAAAGAAAAGAAAAGAAAAGAAAAAGTTCATACGGAAAGTCAGGGTGGTAGAGAATAATACAGCGAATAATATTAAATAACGACGATATCGATTAGTATTGACAGGAGCGATTAAAGAGGCCGAATCGCCAGCCGGTAATGACCATGCGAGGTCGGTGAAATTGTGAGCACTGTAATTTCATTGATAATATTTAAATACGGGCTTTTGATAGCTGTCTTCTCTCGACCGGCATTATCCTGCTCTTCCCGCGCCACTCCGCCCCTGATTGTGAGACGAAGCAGAGGCGTACTATTTATCGAGCTGGTCCCATCATTATTTCATCGAACTCTTTCAGCGCCTCTCTGCTGCCTTTCTTTCTTTCTTTCTTTTCTTTCTTCTCTCTTTCCTCCCCCTACCAACTCCTTAACTCTCTTTCTTCGTGCTAATCGACAACAAAGTATCGGGGCTCTGTGCGTTCCCTCCTTTCGATTTTTCTCAAGACTCTCTTAAGGCTTCCTTCCGTTCGATCAAAGAAAAAAAACGAAATTCTATTCTTCTTTTTTCAAATTAATCCAAAAGTGGTCCCGGAACTTCTTTCGGAAGTTTCGATTAAAATATAACTCTTATGAGGAATGATACAAAGACTTTTTTTTCACAGGAACGTATAACTTGACGTAATCTAGGAAAGAAAAAAAATTCGTGGTATTCGAATGGGGGAGGAAGAAAGGATGTAAATTTTTCGCTAAATCGTTCTCCCAAGATTTATCGGAGGAAAAATCGTGAAGTTAACGACTCGCTGAGATCGGCTATCGAACATAAATCCTAAGGTTATATGCATACAAGCGTGTGCGTGAACAAAACACACATATATGTATTCTGGCATACGCCCCGAATGTAGAAGCCAGTTTTTTTCTTGCTCGGTAGATCAACTCCCGACGAGAATTTCGATGCAATCTAATTGGATATGAAATTAAGTCAACGAAATTCCGACAAAAATGGCAGCACCGCGGCCAAATTTGAAATTCATATCTTCTCCCGCCTGCGCGAGAGGAGACGCACTGCCCTGACGCATCCGTCATCTTTTTCTGTCTCGATCGGATAAAGCAAAGTCACTGAGAGAGAAAGAGAGAGAGAGAGAAAGAGAGAGTCCTGTGATCGCGCATAATCGCGAACCAACGTATACTAAACCTTTTCTTGGAGGTCACGCAGAGAGAGAGTTCGATGCCCATCGTCGTTTTAAAGTCATCCATCCTTTTTCTTCTTTGTATTCTTTTTTACTCTCTTTATTTATCATTTCTTGCGATTTTCAAAATCGTTTACGACGTCGATTAGAATTGTCTCTTGTTGTAGGTACACGCTTAACCTCGTATCTACGTTAACAGATGGTTAAAGATCACGCTACAATTTCCGCTTGTCTCCGAGCGATCTTAACGGTTAACGGTTGTAAGAGAGAGAGAGAGAGAGAAAGAGAGAGAGAGAGAAAGAGAGAGAGAGAGAGAGAGAAAGATAAAGAGATAGACAGACATGTCGCGTGCTTCTTTACCTCGTCTCAGCTCGGAATATACGAATGACGGAAAGGTTTCATCTTCTTTTATGTCTCCTAGCTGAGACTAATGAGAGATATTCCGTTTAACGTTCTTCAGAACGATGAGATAAACAAAAAAAACGTATAATCTTGTACGCAAACAGCATGTTGTCTACGACAAATAGTCTCGTTACTCGGATTTTTGCGATAAATGACAGCAGCAACTAAAACTTCAAACTATAAACCTTAATTTAAGTAACAAACTCGTCGTCACTAGGTAGAGAAATCCTCTTTGACTGTTTGGACCATTTGTTCGTGAAAGAAAGAGAAAGAAATGAAGAGAGAGAGAGAAAGAGAGAGAGAGAGAGAGAGAGATGGAAGTGGCGCGGTGTATCTTCGAAAAGAGTCGCAGGCTCTCTTCTTGCCGCTGATGTTCTTCGTTCGATGTAGGTAATCATGCGCCGCATTCCCCGGGTGCCGGCCAGATTTTCGGTTTCATTGTCCGAGAGGGTGGGACAGTAGAAATAAGAGAGAGAGAGAAAGAGAGAAAGAGAGAGAACAGTTTCTCGATACGAAACGACGAGTCCGTCGGAGCGCGACCGGTAAGGAGGAGAACATTGGAGAAGGAGGGAGGAGGAGGAGAAGGGAGAAGGACGAGCAGAAAGTCCGGCATATCCATCGTCGGTCCATCGGCTCTACTCGGTGGAAGCAAACGACACAAAAACTGGCGTGCATTGTCCCCGACTGAGAGCCTGGAGATTGGCGAGAAGAAGAAACGAAGAAAAGAGAGAGAGAGAGAGAAAGAGAGAAAGAGAAATACTGGCTTCCCTCTCCAAAGTCATGCATACCAAGCTCGGCCGCTGAACGAGAAACCCACCGAGAAAAGAAGAGTAGAGAGAGAGAATGAGAGGCGCGGAACGGCGCTCGATTTGATTTTTAAATGCAAACAAATCTACATCGTGACAAAAGCGCCGCCGAAGACGTCGCATGGTCGTTCAGAGAGGATAGACTGTTGCAGTGAGACGGAGGACTGGTCCTCAATGACGACGAGGGAAGCGTCGTCAACGCCAAAGACTCCAAGCGCTTGTACCGGACATTTTTTTCGATCATCCGAGCCCGCCAAGAAGAAAACCAAGCCGGTGTTCCTTTCTTTCCTCTCTCCCTCTCTCTTTATCTATGTATCTATTGTATCTATCTTTGTATTATTTTTTCCTACCCTTTCGAAGTATTTACGATTTTCTGTATCATCCCCGAGTATTTTCTCTACGCGCATGACGAGTAAAAAGTCCATTTGGAAAGTCAGTTTGAAAGTAAAATAAATTAAAAGAAATGTAAAAATCTTTAAGTGAGCTTGTTCGGTAAATTCTTAGTCGTGGCGTATTGCTCCCGATTTCTTGCCCGTAGGAAGATAAGGGTAATAAAAAAAGAAAAGAGAGAAGGGAAGGGCAAGTTCCTGAGACACGATGTAGCTTGGTCGTGCGCCCGCGACAGTGACTTTTAGCTTCCAAGTAGGGTGTAATTGCCGCTTCTGAGCGAGAGAAAGAGAAGACTTGGGACGCTTGTCCCAACATAGCTGCATGCACGCGTCAACGTTCATAAGTTATGAAACGGCGGATAAGGCCCTGCTGTTTGCCGCTACTCTTCTCCTCTTGCTGAGACTTCGACGAAACAAGGAGAACGAGAAGGGTTGAGGAGAGCCCCTCAACGAGAGAAAGGACCGAGTGGGGTATAATTGCCCGGTGGATTAATGAGACGGCATAATTGCACGATAATCGACTATCGTTTTATTAGGCGACCAGGCCCCGCCATGGAACTCGGCCCTCCGACGTGCGACGAGAACTTCGAGCGGTGACACACACACACACACGCACACACTAAGAATGATCTCCTCTGAGCATCGCATATTATTATAAGGAGAACGGAGACGAGTGTTCAGCTCGAGAACAGACGCGAGAGACCAAGTAGGTATGTCCGGCTGCTCAGAAATGACAATTACCGAAGATCTTGCTAAATGCGGCCTCTCGAAACACTACCCCGCTTGGAATGCAACGTCGTTGCAAAAATCGTTTGTGTCGTTGATTCGAGACTAAACTATACTGCATCTCCCATGGTTCACAACTTACCTACCCTTCTACTATTTAACTTCTTGCCCACCGAATTTACAGGCATTCATTTTCTTACTTTATTCCTTTTAATTGTCTACTGAAACGTTATCGCTCAAGCACCCGTATTAACCTTCCAGTCTCTTTGACCACATGCGATTAAAGCGATTAAAGAAATCGAAGAAATCATCGAGGAAAACTAGTTTCTACTTTTATATGCCGTCCCTCATCCAACATACCAGCTCTATCTCTAGCCTTCTCTCGTATTCCTCGTCTTCGTCGTCGTAGTCGTCGTAGTCGTCGTCGTAGTCGTCGTAGTCGTCGTCGTTGCCAGGGCCGTTGCCTTCTCGGACTCGACGAGAGGAGACTAAAAACTCGCGGATGCTCCGCAAAGGGACATTTAAATGATGTCGCCGCGGCTCTCGGTCCCAGAGACCGCGGTACGAATAACTCACTGCCGACTTCTCTTCCCCATTTCTTTTTCTTACCTTTTTCTCTAGTAAAGTGCTGACAGTGTTGGATTGAAAGAGGACAGTTTTGTAATCTTTCAAAGAAACTAACTTAATTTTTTATAACTTTTTATAATAAAAGGGGGAAAAAAACAAAACAAAACATTCTATGAAATTTCCATAAACGATCGAATTTCACAAATTCCTCAAGTGTCAGGAATTAGAATAAAACATTATCTAAAGTGTATATCTCTGGGTTGTTTGTATAGAAAGGGCTCCGAAGTGTTTACGCTCGGCACTGCTTAGAGAGACGAGTTAGATGGACGGGCAAAGAGATGTTTCTCTCTCGACGAAAGAGTAGAGTGACGTCGCAGAGTGAAGTCTACCCTTACTCCCCCTTCCTTCCCTTCTTGTCCACCAAGTTTCTCCTTGGTCGGAAGAGGAAGGAAGAAACGGGATCGTGGAAGATAAAGGACAGACGAGGGGAGAAGGAGGAGAATGCTAATCAGATGCCGCCAACGGCGGCAACATCAAAAGGAGGTAGCGTTGGAGCTTGTCACCAGCTCGACGAGCTCACCGGCCTCGCCTTTATTTGAATGCGCTATCTTCGAGGATATGCAACGATGACGAGGGCAGTTTTTCGGAATTCCACGGACTCCTTCAACAACCATCTTCTACCTCCAGCACTCCTTTTCTACCATTCGAACGTACGATGCGAATAATTGTAGGGATTTGGACAAAAACAGGACTCTGACGGTCGGCGAATATCGGAATTAGAAGCGGCACTACTACGAGAACCAACCAAGAGATCTTGGAACTGGCCGAACAACGAAACAGACGTGGGAGTAAATGGACGACTTTTCGGAGAATCCATTTGTGGATCGTTCTCGTTCGCAAATGTGTGTCGTTTTTTGAAACTTGACAAAAAGGAATGATACAATTAATTTCTTCTGTCTTGTTCGTCGAATATCAAGATTTTCCAATACATTCTATCTCTTACCCAGATTAGAATACTATTAATATTATCTTCGAAAAGAGTATTATAATAATGAAAGAAATCAACCCTGGACAAATCTCCGTTTTGGTTGACTTATTTTTTTTAGATAGAGAACAACAAATATATTCGATTAAGGCTAATCAGGTAAACAGTTATTCTTCATAAGGAAGCAACAACAATTTGAAGCTGTTCCGAGCGAGAACTTTACACCAATAGCACACATTAAAGAGATACTTATGTTCGGTCGTCGTATATCCCCGAAGAAATACACCTACACCTACGTATATCTTACATGTGTTATATCTCTGCCGAGAGCGGGCTGGTTAAGGTTAAGAGTAGGGCATAAAGATGTTGTTTGAGGCGTCGGACACCTGTGCCCTCGGTTGGCCGGTCTGCATACGGACCGTTTCCTCCTCCTCTTCCTCCTCTTCTTCTTTGTATCCTTCCCACTCTCTCGTTCATTCTTCTTCCTTTCTTCGACCTTCTTCTCGATCGTCCTTCCGTTGCATCGCGCGCGTACGTAACGTACGTACCCTGCATTAAGATGCAGACGATGATAAGGACGACTTTACGATCTCACGCTCCGACGATTCATAGCCTGGCCGATGTATGAAACGGTGCTCGTCGTTCATACTCTCTTCTCGTGGCATTTCGAACGAACTCTGCATCCCTTTCGTCGAATTCTTTTTTTTTCTTTCATTTCTTCGAACTCACCACGCTATTTTCTCGTGACGCCCACGCGAATGATCTTATATTTTTTCAATATCCGATCAAACGTTTCACGTCAATTTATATATAATAATTATATAAGAATATTATATATTATTGTATATATCTTTACCAACAAAAAAATTAAGAAGAAACAACTATGTTTGATCTGATAGATTTGTCAATGTACCTTTGGTTCTATCATTATGCAAATTATCGAATATTTCAGATTTCAGAAGTACTTGCACGTAGAGATAAATGACAGCAATGTAAATGACTTGAAAATGTAAATTTGATGGTCAATTTAATTTCGAAAAGAAATCGTAGATAGTTAGGTACGTGTAAACATGAACGTAAGTACCTATGCGTCCTAGGTGGATACGTCGAAAGTGCATATTTCACCCGTAGAAGCCCTTTTAGCCGTTTCATCGTTGCTGCTACACGGCCACACGAAGGCGCACACGAGCGTGTAAATCAAACGCGCGTTGGCCGCTTGTAAATCTCTTGGTAAATACACACCACCGGGATAATTTACGCAGCCGCTGAGCTCACTGAACGCTTCTCTCTATCTATCTTTCTTTCTCTTTCTTTCTTTCTTTCTTTCTCTGTTCCTTTTGTTCGAAGAAGAAGAAGAACAAATCCGTTTTCGGAGTTTAAGTCTGTTAGGATTCGACCGTCGCAAGTCCTGTCAAGAGCCCCTTGTTATACCTTGCTGATCGTTACGTTACATCGACGTCGATACATCGATAATTATTGCTTCCTAAGATATATCAACAAATGTCTAAAGTATCTTACAATGCGATTAGAAATAAATAAGAATACTTATATAGAGTGTTCAAAAAAAGAAACCATTCAATATTATATTCTATTTATCATACAAATATTCAATGGTTTTTGTTCTTCACAAAATCGATGTAGATTGTCTTTTTAGTATTTTCTTTCTTGTGGAATACTTCTGAAAGGTAGTTCGTTGTCGCAAAGAAGCCGTGGGACGTCCAACGGCGAAAGGGAGTATAACTTGGCATAAAGGGCCGAGCGTCGTAGATCGCGAAACTTGTTATTTATCGTCGAGTTTACAATGCAAGCGCGAATGCGAGTATTCACTGCGCAAACAGAAGTTATGTTACGTTGAACCTCTACTTCTTCGTCCTTCGTCCTTCCTCTGGGCATTTCCAAGGATCAAGAGGTTAACCCTCGACGTCCTGCGTGCTCTCGGCGTGATGCCACCTAGTTTTTTCTTATTTTTTTTTTTATCTCGTTCTCTTTCTTTCTCTTACATTCTCAGAATGTGTTGTCGTATCGATATTTCTCTCGTAACCGCAACGCAATCCGATTCTCGTCTCCTATCGCTTAGCGATTCTATTTCGTGAAGAAAATCGTGAGATCGTAACAATTCGTGAATTCATCTTTTCTATATATATGTATATTGTTTTGAAGTAGACATCGCATATGTAAGCTGTAAATAGCAAGTTATTTATCGTTCGTTTTATGGCTCCGAGGCTATTATTCTCTTTCATGGATGAAGAGGTCAAGGATGGGGGCACTCTTTCGTTTTATAGAGGTCGAATTTGAATATAAATTTGCTCGATTTATTCCATGCTCGTCCAATGAATCTCCCACTCTGTAATAATATGAATTTCAAATGATTGTAAAAGTTAATGAATTAAATAACTAATACTCTTTCTTACATATACGATTAATGCAGGACAAGGTGAAATTAATCGTGAGAAGAAAAGATCAATCCCAATTTCGTTGGTGCAATTCTCTTTCTCACGCGAGACGGTTGCTCGTGAATTACCATCATGTACAAACCTCCAATTGGTCGTAGTTTCATTTTGAGACTGTTAGAACGTCAACCCCTTCCTGTTCATCCCCCTCACAAAGAAGCCTGCGCAAGCATCGAATGTCTTACGTTCGAAACACCTTGGAACCACGATCGGACGCAGTGCTAACGACTTTTAGATCATTAGTTACCGAAACTACCGATACAATTATCGGGACCTGGATATTTATTCCCTTAATCTCGGCCCCGAGACTCTGGTAAGATTGCCGACCACGACCAATTGGGATACAGCTCGCAGTCTCTCTCTCCTCTTCCCTTTCCACCAACCTTAGGCAAGGATTCTCCAAAAAACTGGCCTTCTTTGATCGTTCTTTCCAACCAAAGATCTTAATTAAGCTCATTGATTATCATACTGCCTTGTACCAAATAAAGGTTACTTTTTTTTACGAATTTTATTTTGAGAAATAAAAATGCTTCAACTTTTGAGAAAACTTTTATATCATAGATACCAGTCTATGAATATTTTTATATTGTGTATTATCAAGTATAATTAAGGAATCCAATATTATATAAGGCTTGGATCTAACGAATTTAAATTTCTCTTTGTTTTCTCTCAAGATGATTGATGAACTTTAAATTGGAAGTATTTGGGACGGTTCTTTTGGCGTTCGGCAAAAAACCTCGCGGCATTTTAAAGCGATAGCTATTAATTTGTGAAAACGATGGTAGAATTTTTCAAAGATAATTTATCACGCTTGAAAACGTAACGCGTTGTTCCAACAGTTCTACAGATCGTTATTATTATTACTATTATTATTATTCGCTCGTCGCAAAATTAATACGCTTATCAAAAACTATGAAACTGTAATGAAATTAGTTTTTTTTTTTTTTTTTTTTATTGAAAAGAATAAACGTCTTTGAATTTGACTTTTCTGTTTTTTTTTTTTCCTATACGAGAAAGTAAGTAAGAAAAAGAGAGAAAAAAAGGAAAGAAAGAAAGAAAGAAAGAAAGAAAGAAAGGGGAAGGTAGGAATTCGTTTCGATGGCGTTTGCAGAGCAAAGAAGTCATTATATTTTCTCGAAGCGTCGCGAGGAGCTTAATCAAGGCTGCAGCCGAGCGGAATCAGCAAGGACCCCATTAGTTTTACGTTTCGTCCTTTTTCTCTCTTCTCCCCCGCCTCCCTCAGTCCACTCTCTCCACGCGCTAACCCTCCACCGAAGAAACTCCAGGGACTCATTGTCCACCTCTAATAACCGCAACTTTTAATTGAATTTGCGAGCAGCGCGAATCAACTTTCGGCTTGTTCGGTACCTACTGATTGCCAGACATCTCCATCGATTACTCGTTTCCCTTCTCCTTTTTTTTTTCTTTTTTTTCATCTATCATCAACATTTTTCTCTTCTTTTTTCTTTGATTTTCTAATTCGATAAATCCTAGAAATGATTTGCTATTATATTATAATACTTCTTTGACATGCTCACAGTTATCACGACTTTCATCGATTTTCTACCCTAACAGAATCAAATAAGTTGAAACATTTTCCTCGAGATGGCACCAACCATCTTTTACTTGAACGTATTTTTTTCTTTTTTTTTTGAAAAATTATTTAATGATCCAACAAAGTCATCGATATATTTTACTTTTTTCTTCTACGAATATTTTGTTCAATTTTAGAAATAAAGGGAAATATAGCGAGATGGAGTAGGAACACACTAGGATATATTTTTGTTTATTCTATCGTCTATTGTAAAACTATGACGTCATTTCCTTAGGGTTGCGTGACACGTGGGGTATCATCGTCAACGTAGGTGGTCATCTTTGAAAATCTACTAAACGCATCTACTAAACGCATCACGCGTCGGAAACGAAGCTTCGACTCGTCGCAGGAAGAACGAAAGGACACGAATGCCGATCTAACTTTACGATAATCTAATTCTAATCATCAATTGCAAATGAAATAATATATTATAATTGTTCTTTCTTAAAACATATTTCAATTTCACATGGACCGTTAATGATAATTTTCTCTTCGAATGCGAATCTTAAAAATGGGATTCTCTCAAAATATAATTCACAGTTAACCGAGAAAAGAAACGTAAAACTGGCGGATGACTTCAAAGACTATCGTTCTCCGAAGTATCGCAAACTTTGCAATATTACGCAGAAAATCTCAAACGGTTTAGCGAGCAAAACTACCGTGGTTGTTATGTCGACTTTCTAGAAAATAGCCGTCAGCTTCGATCTTCTGCACGTAACTTTGTTGATATATTTTTCTTCCTGGAACTAATAAGAGAGATAGAGAGAGAGATAGAGAGAGAGAGAAAGAGAGAGAGAGAGAGAAGCTAAAGTCGCGATAACGCGACGATTATTTTATAAGTGCCGCCGTTGCTTTCGTAAACTCGTTTAACTTTCAATTGATTGTAGGTACCTGCCGTTAAAAGGGAAAGTATTTATATACATTTATAAACATTTGATTTGCGATACACGACAACTATTCTAAATCTGAACATAAAATGGCCGTGAAAAAAAGACAAAAAAATAAGTTTCGTGATCAGAACAAAACGAGATTTATAGAAAGAGATAATCAAAGCAAGAAAAGTATGGATCGAGATCGGCAAACTCCTCGATAGCACGGAAGGAAGTCGTCTAAAGTGTTTAGCAATTAACCTGGTCGTATCCATTATCCGAGAACTTTCTAGAAAATCGCCATTAGCTTCAATTGTTCCTTAGGTAAGGTTCGCAGTGAAAGAAGTAAGAAGAACGTTGGGTGAAATTGTTAAGATGGCGCGAAGAACGACGGAGTTCGTTTCCTGGATCGAATCCCGTTCGAAACGATGCGAACGTCCGAGTTTAAACGCCTCTCCAACAGCTGCGTTCTGATTAAAACGAACGTTTTTAGCCTTTTCTTCGTGCTTTCGACCAAGTCAAACCTCCGATCGTTTCCACGAGATATCCTCCTTCCACGATCGTCCAAGATTTCCTCCCTAACGACCAACTTCTTCTTCTTCTTCTTCTTCTTCTTCTTTATTTTCATCTCTCCTCTCTTCTCCATACTTTTCTTATCAAATTATGTATTTAACAACATCGAAAATCATTATATAAATATCTTATACTGTGTAACATGTTATTAATTAAAATGCATTTACAATGTATAAAAGATACGAAATTAATAAAACAGTTTAACTCTTCCAATGTTCCCAACTTCTGATCAATCACAGTAATCTTCCTCTCTTTTGCTCACGCTTATATTATATCGATTATATAAATTTTGTTCAAGCGCGTGTTTTTTTTTTTTTTAAATGGAATTCATCGATCGAACAAATACTATTCCCACAATATTACGGATAATAAACGGAAAGTTTACACCCGCTCGTTTGATCGCGTGCGCGTGCGCACAAGTATTCAATCCGTTAGACATGACCGTGCGACTACGAGGAAGTCTTACACATAACACACTATCTGACATAATTACAAGGTAATTATTCATTATGTTTATGTACCATGTTATTCAATAACACACAAGGCTCTATTATTTACTTATGATCAAACATTTCACGCCTCGCAATAATTTACTCAATTAAGTTTCGCCTTTGCGAGTTGCTTTACTGACATTTATGAATCTTTTATTAGACGCGCAGTAACACGCAGCTTTTCTTTGTTACAAAGAAGAAGATTTTTACAGTATCTATAATACGTAACGAAACTTGTGATTCTTACTTTGATATCGTTCATGGGTGAAATTAATTTATAACATTTCTCACTTGTACGTCAGACTTTACTTAAATCGTAATGCGAACACATAGGAATCGATAATGGCCATCGATAGAATTTAAATTCAAGTATCATGTAAATATCAAATATAGGACCCTTCTTACAACCGGTTCTAAAACGTTAGACTGACCATTTATGGGGATTTTAATGAATGCGCATATCGCGTTCCCAATAGCACAACGAAAGTGAATTTTTCTGTCGTGCGAACGTTTTAAGCCGAACACGATTACTCTCTCGAGTCTTTTGTAGTTGTCCCGAACGTGACGTGAATTGTTACGATCGATAGATGCTATTTTTTTATTTTGGAAATTTATATGAAAATATAAGAAAACTTATATTCGTATATATAAGATTGCGCTCGTTATTTTCCAACTAGGTTCGATAATTTAATCCCATCAATGGAAGAAGATCGTTCTACTTGGATTTAAGTAGGTATATACGGAGAAACGATGTTTGACGTTAATTCTCGTCTCGTCGTTTCGTCTCGACGTAATGAGAATACATTATGTCCGTGGAAAGATAATGAACGGTGACCGGAACGACCGCTTTAGCTTTTGCGATTTCGCAAGGGAAAACTTGCGAAATGGACAACAAGAGAGAAAGAGAGAACAAATAAAAGGGAGGAAAGTCGTTTGCATAGTTTTACATGAATTACGTGCTGGCCAAAAGTTCATGTCGTTCATTCGTTCGTCCGTTTTTCATCGACTTATCGCCTTACGTTTCATAAACGAGAATTCAATTGCGTTGATATTCGATAAATATCACACTTCTGATATCAATCGATTATCATTATGAAAAAGCTTTTTATTTTCATTTCTAAGCAATCTAATATTAATTCCTAGATATAGGAATTAAAATAGGAAAGATAAAATATTTCAAGTTATATATATATATATATATATATGATAAAATGAACAATTGTTCGTGTTAATTAATGAATAAATTCGCGGTGGAAAGAGAAACCAAGAAGACAAAACGAGAGGCTAGATCTTTAAGTCTAGAAAGGCGGTGTCACGTTGCAATTAAACGCTCGAAGCATCGAACACGCGCTCCTGTCGATTCCAATTCACGAGAGCTCAACTTTACGAGTTAATACAATTTTTATGTAAGCTTCGTGAACATTTTCTCTGTTTCGTTCGCCCTTCTATCTATCACTCGATCTAGAGTGATTTTTTTTTGTCTACAGCGACCTCCGTAGCTAACCGAGACGACTGTCTCACGCGCGATGCATAATGCGCTTGCTTGCCCAGAGAACGCTCCCGGCCATTTATGGCAATTTTAACTATTATATTACGATGCCGGTGGCATAACGAAGGTGAGTTTTTCTCGCTTGTTGTTCTAGTAGCTCAAGCACTCTAAGATCTAATCGACAGAGCCACGAGCCACGTTCTGTCGCGAACACCACGACTGGACAGTTCCAATTCTCACGGTGTCCCATATGGAGCGGTCACTGCTACCTAACTCACTCCCACCGGTCGCACTTGAGAATCTCTCTCTTTCCTTTTCTTCCTTTTATTCATTTTCTCCAGTTAGACTGGAAAGTAAAAAGAAGTTTTCTCGTTGCAAATTTTACGACTCGAATTGCCATTAAAAGAATAAATACTCTCTCTCTTTCTCTCTCTCTCTCTCTCTCTCTCTCTCTCTTTCTTTCTTTTTGTATATAATTCTATTGAAATAATGTGTAGAAAGCTGAAACTTTGAAGTGTAAGAACAGCACAAGGACTGATAAAATAATCAGCTCGAGTATTTAAATAAGACGCATGACACTCAGAGATAAAACACTCGATAAATAAGGGCGTGTGCGTTATACCTACGGGAAGAAAAAGGTGTAGTTAGTCACCGATACGGTCCGTCGCATAAAAGCAATTTCCACAGTTACCTTTTGCTTCTTCTTCTTCTTCTTCTTTTTACTACTAGTACTCGATACCTTAAAGAACGGTCTATTGTACTTTTCTCGATCCGGATTCCTTTGATTTCCTTCCACTTCTCTTTATAATAATCATCGTAAGAAGTAGTTGCGAGGCGAATATTTAAATAGCCGTGGACGGTGTACATTGTGAACCGGTTAATAAATCAGTCCCCTTGCTTCCTAGTCGTTATTGCTATTAGACTGTTCGAAAGGAGATGAAATCCAATGAAAAAGATAGAAACAGAGAACGAGAAAGAAATAGAAGAAAGCAAAAAAAAAAAAGAAAAAGAAAGAATACGAGGCTCTACTTACGAAGAGCAAGCTATTCCCATCCACTTTTTCCATTTTATCCGTGGCAAGAAGCCTCGAGCATCAAGCGGTCACGAGTCGGCATTCGCTCGTAACGTAACCTAACGTCCATGCAGGAGATGGAGCCAGCGAGATTTCGCTATCTTTTCCAGCAGCATTCTTATCCTTATTATTCCACGGGACATCTCCCGGTGAAATTCCGAGTGGAAGGAGCGAGAGGAAAAGCGGGGCTAAGAAGGAAAGAAAGAGAGAGAGAGAGAAAGAGAGAGAGAGAACACAAGAGGACCGAGTTACATTCTTTGTACTTAGTCTCTCTCTCTCTCTCTTTTTTCTTTCTTCTTTTTCTGTACACATCGCACTCTTCTCGAGAGGAGTCAGCCGTATATACACACATACACCTACACACATGGGAATCCATAGCGCAGCTCCTCCTACGTATTCCCACCCCTTCTTCCTTGCTACTCCTCCGTGCAACCCTGTTCTCGCGTTGAGTGAAAAGTTTTACTTGGGATATTACGTCTCACCCTCTCGTAACGCGCCGGCGAAGGATTCCATCCATCCGCCACCCACCTAGCACGCGCCCACGCTATAGCCCTCCCGGACCTCCCTCTCCCCTACCAACTCAGGTTCCCTCTTTCTCCTTTTTCTATTCTCCCTGTACACGCTCTCTTTCCCGAAGAAAGCTAAAAAGCGTCGCAAACATAATATCATTACTATTTCGAAGTCTCGTTTTCTTATGAGTTCGAACGGGACATAATGCTTGAACTCCTTTGTTTGCCATTCTCATTGTTTCTTCGCAAAGTAGTTTCCTCTCTTCTCGAAGAGAAAACATAGAGCGTCTTTCACTTTGTTCCCGTTCAGGAACCGAAGCTGCAAAACTTTTCGTGACTCCTTCGTTTCACCATTCTTTCTTTCTTTCTTTTTCTTTTCTTTCTTTCTTTCTATCTGTTCCTACCTCTTTTTTTTTAAAAGATCTCCGAAAGATACTTATCTATTTTTTTCTTTTTTTTTCAGATGAAAAAATCTTACTACCTGAAGAAATAGACTTACCAAAAGGACGACGACAAGTCCATCTCTGCGAACAGGTTTTATGCGTATGACGTAAGACAGGAATATCCGCCATTTTTTATTGAGGATGACCGGAGAATGAAGCAATGTAAAAAACGATTCCAGCCCCTCCCCGGTATCCGTGAAGAAGGAAGCAGATAGGCTGTTCGCGGAAGGGTAGGAGTCGTCGTAGGGGTTGCCGACTAGATCTGCATACGCCCACGTTTCACGTCGTCTAAGATCCAACGCGCGTAAATCGTGGCTGCGCGAGGGGTCGAAGAAGTCGGAGGAAAAGCTCGGAAGAGGGAGAAAGAAGAAAAGCTTCGAGAGAGAATCGTCGCGTTACTATCGACCAATCGTTGGCAGACCTGCGTACATCAGCGTGCCGCCTATAGGCCACCCCTAACCTGCCTCCAGCCTGCTGCCTCCTGCTTTTCTCCTACCTCCTACCTCCTTCCTCTCACCCTGGCCATATTGTAAAATATGGATCGCAGAGGTGTATAACACCCCACCTCGAGTGTGGCTGCTTTACCCCTCAAGCCACGATCACCCCTTCTTCCTTTTCCCTTTCCTCTTGTCTTATACTACTGGTTCCTCTTTCAGTACAACAACAATATTTGCATATTGTTACACATATTTTTCAATTATTTCATATAAAAAAAAAATACAACGTACGAGGATTTAATAATTAAAAAAATTGTTAATATGAGATAACAACTTTGTAGATTTTTATTACTAAGGATTGACTCGTGTTCGATATCTCGACACCTTATCGAAAGACTACTCTGCACGATACAGAAATATATGCTTACGTATACAATGGAATATTCAGCTTTGATAAGAGTTACCAGGCGTGGCAAGTGATCTACGTAGATATATATATTTTGCTAAATATCTTGAAAAAATAAAATAAGCGGAAGAAGATACGCAATCGAATCAACTTTGATAAGAGACACTATGAAAAATTTCGATAACGTGATATGTAATAATAAACGTTTATTAAAATGTTTATTTGCAAGTTTGCAATCGTTCATTGTCTCGTTGTTAATCGAAAAAATCAAACGAAATTCCAAACGACTTCCGCACTTTTTCTAGGATAAAGAAAAAGACAAATATACCATGCAAAGATTGCGTCAGGGTTTATAGGTATAGCATCGTAAAATTAGATTCGTAAAATTCAATGACGGAAGGAAAATTAAATCTCCCGTTTTTTAAAGACGTTACCATAAAATAACACCAAAAATAAAATTCATTCTATGGTTATATTTATATCATTGGTTTTCATAGTACCATATACATATATAAACGAAGATCGTTCGTTTAACGACATCTCCATTGCTTTATTTTCTCATTTTCTAACACCGACGATATATTTTTCTCGTATTCTATTAACTAGTAGGTGCGTTATCAACGATAACTCCAACGAGAAAGACACGATAAGGGAGAATGAAATTTACGCCATTTTTCCCGCTTCGTGAAATTTACGGTGGCTGGCATAGATCCAGGCCTCGTAATTTCTTCTTCGAAATAAACATCCGAATGAGATATCGCGATCTTATCGGATCAAAGTTATCGGTTCGATATCGGAACTCGTAATAACTATATTTACACACTTACCAATAAAGAGTAAGAGATATAACTATTTTAAATGTTAAACATTGATACCTAGAATACATTTGTAAAAAAGAACAATAATTAGAATAGTATACTCTCTAACGAGGATTTTTAATTTTAATAAATCGTATCAGCCCGTGACTTTATTGCAAAATAATTATCTTCTTCTTCTTCTTCTTCTTCTTCTTGAAAATGGGTGAAAAATGATGCTAGTTAATCACACGTTAGTTCCTAGCGCCTGTTAAGAATTATAAAACGATTACCATATTTCACCGCGTCCCTCTTAGTTTTGTTTCTGAGTCGATCTCGCACGAAAGCATCCCCCTTAATCGTCTAACTCTCGATCCTTTCCCTTTCTTTTCTCTATCTCATTCTAGTAGTTAGAGGGATGCACTCGAGATTCTTTGAGATGAGGTTGGAAGAGGTCGTGATGTGAAATATTCGCAATGATGAAAGATTTCTTAACCAATTTTTTAACGTATTCGCTAAAAGTACACGATGGATCTTACAAAAAGAGACAAAAAAAAAACAAGAGAGAAACCTAAGAGATCGATTGAAACAATTAGATGCCAGTTATCGAGATAAATCTCGGATTTTCCAAGCTTAAGTGACAGGGATGAGCATTAATCCGTTCGCTTATCGCTGCTGGAATCACAACACCGATCTCTTTCGTGCTCTAACGAGCAGGCATTATGCCAACTCGGTTTGCCTGTGTATCTCTCTCTCTCTCTCTCTCTCTCTGTCTCTCTCTCTCTATTTCTTTCTCTCTTACTCTTATATTCCATCGTTTCGCCAGTCAATTTTTTCTTATACCTATTGTTTGGTACTCTACCTGAGAAAAAACGGTAAGAATATTATGAGAACATATACTATAGAGAGAAAAGGGTAGGAAGACCTATGAATAATAATCGCGAATGGTAAAAGTCAAGGTCCCGAACATTCCAACAAATACTAACAATTTTCAGCGAAGCATCTCCTTTCGAGGAGGCCGTATATTCCGAAGTGGAGGAGGCAAGTTGGCGTATCCGTGAGTTCGCGTGCTCGTGTAGAGTGGTAAGAAGAAAGGACAAGTCTCTCGAGGGGTGGGTTGCAAAAGAAACGAAGAAAGAAAGAAAGAAAGAAAGAAAGAAAGAAAGAAAGAAAGAAAGAAAGAAAGATACAAATAGAGAGAGAGAGAGAGAGAGAGAGAGAGAGAGAGAGAGAGATAGAGAAAAAGGGAAACGGTGACCGAACAGCCCCACAACCCGTATAACTCCGATAACGGGCGAGCGAGCACCATAAACCCTCGGTCTTTCACTCCTAAAAATACCCCCGTGCACATATTCCCGCCTAGTCTTAGAATTCCATGGGACGCTAACGCTTCCTTTTCTGCTTGTTCTTTTCCAAGGTAGCACGTAAGAAAGACTCACCGAAGGAATCTATCGTTGGTCGTTGATGTCAGTCGTGAATAAGCTTTCTTATCGTACGATGTTCCTACGAGAGGGAAAGGAAAAAAACAATATGGCAGAATAGGAGAGAAAAAGCATTTCTAGGTAGATACTTAATAATTAAACGATGTCTCCAGTTTGAGAGCAACGTAATTACATATCTCTTTCTCTCATGGAGGGAGAACATAGTCGACTATATCGAGCGATCGATAACCTCGCACAACTCGACTACATAAATTCTCCTTTCTCTGAGATACAGTAGCATCAGCAGCGTGGCAGTAGCAGCGAACGACCGCTTGAAGCACATTTAGGGAAACTAATGACAAAAAGCAGCATAATAATTTGGAACGTAGGCTGACCCTATGCGACTAGCTTACCCACCCCTTTTGAACGACGCATCGGCTTATCTTGCATGTATATATACAGCAGAGGTAGGCGCGGTGGTCATGTAAGAGAGATTTCTCCTAAAGGTAAGAACAGGTTGCAAAATCCATTATTAAGCCGCACGGAGTTCGCGTCGCCGTCCAGGACTCCCGCAATAAACGTTGAGAAGCGAGACGGGATGAGCCTTCCAGCTTATTCAAGAAGGAAAGAAAAAGAGAGATAGAAGGTCACGGAAAATCCCAGCGAAATATTACCTCCAAAGAAAATGAATTTCATCGTAAAAACAATAATTCCTTTCTAAATCGCCCTCTCCTCCTCTTGTCCCTTTATCCTTTAGTTCAGACGTCAAGTTTTAGTAAAGATAAAGAATAAAACTCTAGTTGTTCAAAATCTTTCTACCATTTGCGGTCAAAGATAAAAGAAGGGGTAAAACGGCAAGGGTAAATTGATAGGAAAAGCGACGAAAGGGTTAAGCGCCATTCGAAAGGAAAAGATGGGAGGGGTGAGGGTGAGCAAGGGGATATGTGGAACAGCGGCAGGGGGAATGGGCGGAGCGGTTCGCAAGGAGTTTGCATACTCGATGAACACTCGAGGTGGAGGCGGTGATGCGGTTTGCATACTGTTACGGTGGAGTCTCGCGATGCAGCTTCTCGATTGGTCCAGAAGCGTCTCTCCGCATCTCCCTACCGCTGACGCGACGCGCTCTCTTTCTCTCCCACTCCCTCGTTCGCGGCCCCTCTCGCGGCCCCTCTCACGGTCCCCTCCCGAGCCGCGTTCTCTTGCGGCCTCGGAGGCTGCGCGGAAGGAAGGATCGAAGAGAGTCGAGCGACGATCTTATTCTCTTTCTCTCTCTTTCTCTCGCGACCCTAACAAGTGACGAATATGAACGATTCCAACTTTATTTTATGACAAAGGTGCTTATATACTTATGAGAGAGTTTAACATTTTTCCACTGGATGCTGTTTATTTTTCAAATTTAACCATTTTTGGACACACCGAGGTAGCGTTGAGAAATGAGAGGGAAAGGGATTCGGTGTTGTCGCGAGACTTGGCGACAGGATACCGTGAGCGGTGCGGCGGGAAAAGTAGAAGGCGGGATAGGTAAATACGAAATCGATGATAAACCGACCATGAGTCCTGTAGGCGGACTCGTGGTAGGGATAGAATGACACCTCCTTACAGTCGGAGAATAGCTCGTAGTAATATATATGGCGACCTATCGTAGCTCGTACAGGTTCTCAAGCTACTTTTTGCTTCCCACGGTTCTGCTCCCTGTCGTTGCAGCTTCTGCGGCCGAGTGCAAGCGTGCATTCCACAAGACAAATACACCGACTACTCGCTCAACGCTCGCTCATGTGCCATTTACTGTTCTCGGATTTAAGGCAACACCAGTTTCTCCGAGAGTTCAACCCTTCTCCTCTCTCAAACCCTAGAACATCCTTTCTATATTACGAAAACACGATAACGACTCAGATAATTGCGATTCCTTCTTTTTCTTCTCATCTTCGATATTCTCTTTTACATATCAAAATATCCTGCCAATTAAGCGCAAGACCGTAATTTTCTCCAAGATCTTAACGAACGTAAAGTATAAGTTTAAGCGTAATTAGTGTTAACGACCTTGATGATCCAACGATCGAAATTATGTTAATTTTTCAATTACTGCACTCTGATCGTTTGCGAAAAAATCGTCGACTAATTGTTCTTAGGAGAAAAACGTTTTTCTCTTTTTCTCTCTGTCTTTATTTCGAACGATATTTACTCGATTCGAGCAATTTAACAATTAAATGTAAAACTAACTACCAAAGTGCGACTAGTTAATTTTACACGTTGATCTTAGAGAAGAAGAAGAAACGAGTAGATCATTCTTCAAGATATACTTGAAAAATTTGCATCTGAAGTCTCTTGCGTCCTATCGATCTCGAGATACGTATCTCGTTTCGTCGAACGAAAGCTACCTAAATTACGATCGATCGATGCATTTATTCTCGAGGTCGACAACCCTAGAGGAGCTTCTTCGAACGACTAAGTTCACGACGAAGAAGATCGAGTAAAAAAGTCGTGATCGAGCGGGTGCGCGCGCGTGCACATTTTTCCACGTGTACGCGGATACAGAGAGAGAGTGATGCGAGAGGAAGCTGAGAAAGAAAGAAAGAAAGAGAGAGAGAAGAGACAAGAAGACCTTCAAGAAGTCGTAGCAAGGAAGATCTCTCGGTGTGGTGACGATACAACCAATGGGAAAGAAAAAGAGAAAGAGAGAGAGAGAGAGAAGGAACGATGGGGAGAATGGTAAGACGAAAAAAGGATCGACTCTCCGGACCCCTTTGCCTTACAATTAGGAAGGGCCACGGGCCCTGAGTCTACGGGACATATTAAATAATTTATAATTGTTTTGCCTTGCTCGACGATACACGTCGGCGTGGTCGTTTACACAGCAACGTACAGCAAGACCTTTTTACTACCTATCTTTCTTTACAACAGAGAAGTCCACAGAAAGAAAGAGAGAGTAAGGGAGACCATTGACAATGATGAATAGTCCGATTTGCGATTATGAAGTCGCGATTCCAGCTTCTACCCACAGATATACTCTTATCGCTTCTCCAAAGCTTTTCCTTGCATTATCGACAGTATTAACTCTTTAGCAAAATCCAAATGTCGTTATTTACAAGATTGATTTGATGGTGTAATATTATAGAGATAATTATTATCTAGGACCTCATTGTAAGTTTTGTAAAAGTAGACATTGTACTGGACGATTCTTACAAAGATTTTGAAAGAACAAATACGAATTTAAACTGAAGTATTGGAGTACATGGAGATTCCATGATTTTCACGAAATGTAAGTTTCCATTTGGAAGGATGTGCGAAGTAAAGCTCGAGATGAGCGCGAGAAAGAGTCTCGCTTTTTTCTCGCTGACACAGCGCGGCGTCGATCTATTTATTTAACCGCCACGTACGGCTCGCATCCGGAGGCGAGACCAACTAAAATTCCGGCGGCGTGTTCGTCCATACATATCGATGAGGAACTCAACGTACGAGAGGAGGACGGTGTCGGTATACAAGCTATAAAGGATGTGCCCTGTACAACGCGACGCGAGGGACAAGAGAATTGCGAGGACGACGGTCGACGCGTACCGTCAAGGATGACGTATGGTCTGATCCTCTTCGTTTTAACTTCTTCCCTTACCTAGGCAAAAAATTCACTCGTTAATCTAATCAAAATTAATTTTACATTTGCAGAATTAGCAAGTATTCAAATTACCCAGTACCATTTCTACTCTCTACGATTTTGAGGTTTTATTTTTTGGCGTGTTGCAATACGAATAAAAATTATTTACGTGTTATTAATTATTTAATACTATTATACTACTATTAATTATTTAAAACTATTATAAAAACGTGATTTTGAACAGATCATACACACAAGAGATTGGAAATTTAACTTATCCGCGATAAGTTAAAAGAAAAAAAAGAAGTATTTAAGAGTCAAGGAAGACAACTGAAAACCAGAATTCAACCTCGCAGTCATCATCTTTATTTGTCTGTAATGACAAAAAGAGAGAAGGAATCCGGCAATATGGCGCTGGTGGGTTATTAAAGATGGCAGAAAACTACGTGGCCTCGGAGGGATTTACTCTTGCGTCTTTCTTGTCACAGCGAGAGCGCTTGCATTGCCTACGCCATATCTGAATGCGAGAGAGAAGATCGAACGGTCGTTTCTCCGTCAACGAGGAAGGACAAAGCTACTCGCGGATAAATTACTCGTATTTTTCTTCTTCTTATTTTGTTTTCGTAAATGCAGTCGTAAACGCGAGTAAAGTCGTAGAACGAACGATCATCTTTCCCTCGAGAAACTTGGGACGCCTCCGTTTTCGCGCCTTTGCGGATGCATTCGTCCGATAAAGAAGTGCAAAGGAGCAAATGGTGAGGGAGGGAGGGAGAAAGAAAAGAGAGGGTGGCATCTGAGTGCCGGCCTCGTGCTTGGCGTGCCAGCCAAAGTCGGCAGAAACGCATGCACGTCCGACGTCCGACGTCCAAAGTCCGATGTATATAATTTATGAAGTATCTGCATTCCTTGCAATGATAAATCAAGCCGCCACCCTGCTAGGAACAGCGAGCATTTGAGGCGCTCGACGGCCATCTCGAAAAGCGTTCGCGCGATTCGCACATAATTCTTACGAATTTAGAAGCACTTTGAACTACTCTCTCTTACTCTTTCTCTCTCTTCTCGGCAAAGCAATGATTATTCTTCTTGGTAGAGAATCCAAGTATACTATTGCAGTTTCAGCAGTGCCAGCAACCGAGTTGACTAGAATGATCAAGTACCATGCGAAATGGTAGATGGATTTGTATTGCCGTAGTTCTGAAGCCTCATCTATTCTTTCGATCTTTCTCTTATGTCTCGTTCTTGTCACCTTAGCTTGCTAGACGAATGAAAACAGTCGATTGTATCGTTTCATGTTTTATGTTTACGTAAATGAATGAGGATACTTTAGGTGAGTCGTCTAATGAAACTGTAATACGAGTCGAATCGCAACGAATAGATCTAGCAGAATGACCGGCAGCTAGTGTAAGCCTGTGTACCAGTGAAAATCGGTGAGAACGGTGTCGAATCGATCGGATAGGCTCGATCGGAGGAAGATACTCGCGGATCGATTAATAAAAGGGTCGATTCGAAGAGGACGCATTCCCTGTTGTCGTGGAAGGAACGAGAGGAGCGCGCAATGGCGGATCGGTATAATTGAGCTACAAATTCCAAGGTGATCAAGCGGCCGTGCCGCTTCGCTCATACGAAATCGGAGTCGAATGGCGGCGGCGAGTAGTCCGGTAACAATCGGCTCGTCGAGCTCTTGGACTCTTAGCCGGGAATACTGTCGAGAAGCCGATTCAAACGAACCGCCGTTTCAGCATCGTTCCAGCATCGTTTCAGCATTCTTCAACGGCAAAAAGCGTGCGCATGCGTGCTCACGTACGAACAACCCTGACGCGACGCAGCAACGTGCGCTTGATACGTATTCATATCTTTTCAAACTATTTTTCGGAGAAAAATATAGCATTGTTTTTGTTTTCTTCTTCTTCTTCTTCTTTTACATGCATACGTGTATGTATAACATAAATGAAAAATACTCGTAGACAAGTGACATCATTTTGACGTAAATTTAAATAGGTCAATAGAAGGATTGTAAATTTACAATGAAACGATGTTTAGAGATGAGATTGGAGAAAGGATGAAAGTGGATAAGCAAAAATGGGGGAATAAAAAGCAGAAGAGAGGCAAAAAAGGTGCGTCGCGACTCGATACGGGCATTTCTGCCGCGACGGAATCAAAGAGTTCTCGTGAAAATACCAAGCATAGCGACGAATCCGTCGCACGGACCAAGTCGTTCTGCCAGCCTTAGATCGAGCGCGAGCTCGCGAGGAGGATACGAGTCCGTCCACTCGATACGATTCTTTTTACGGGCGCACCCAACGCGCAAGAAACTGTCCTTCGACAGTGACACTCACCTCTGTGTCCACCTTTGCCATTCAAATACGAACACGTTAGTCAGACAAATTTAACAAACGGGCTTTAAATGTTTCTATTTATAATCTGACAATTCTGCGAATAAAAGTAAGAACAATTAACTTTAAGATTATTTGTAAAATAAACGTTGAGATAGTAGTAGTAGTAGTAGTCAGTCGAGAAGATCATATACGTGTATTCTTTGGTAAAACTTCGTCATAGGTTGATTCGTTCTACTGAAAATGACTTGTCGGTATGCATGCCGCGTTGATCGCGCGAGGAATGAAAGGTACATTTTGTTATATCAAATACCCAGAGTACAGGAGACATTTGGAGACACATGGAAAACACGTTCTTGGAATAAATTTCAATCGAACGATTGGACGGTCGGTCGGTTGGTCGATTGGTCGATGAGGTCGCCGAGCCAACGAGAAGAGAAGTACAAAGAAACGCCGGTCGACTATTATGAAACGCATGCCACGGTAAGAGAGAAAAGAAAGAAAAAAAAATGTTTCCACTGGTAAATAAACTATAATATAATATATTAAATGACGTATAGGATTAGAGATAATTCGATGCAATTTGCACGATTCGAAGAATTAACCGTTCCGACTTCCTCGGTTATGCATTTAACTACCTATAGCAGCGTGTTTCATTGTAAGAAACTTAACAATGTAAGGGGGATATATAATCGTTAGAAATAGAGAGAGAGTAATCATATCATTCGAATTGTGTATTTTTAATTAACGCGTTAATAAATCGCGTTTTCTTATTGGTCTTAGCATTGCAAACGACTTCCCTTTGTGGAACGAAACTTCGCACGATTCGAGTTTGCTATTCTCTCGACGAGTTGCACGCGCATGCATTTTAAGATCGAATTACGCAAATGCCGTCGTTACTTTCCCTTGTCGCGGTCCGCGGTCTGTTTGCTTCTCCTTCTCTGTGTGGAACACCCGGCGGCAGGCTTAGTGGCTCTTCCTTTCCGAACACGTACCGAAACACATAGTGTCACGACTCGCCTATCGAATCGTCGTCTATACGACTGCCGTCGATCTAACGACAGCGAGGGAGACCGTATGACAGGGTTTAAGACATCCGTACCAACCTAAGAATGGCAATAGAAGCGCTTTAATGACGAACCTTTTCTTACCTTGTAAAACCCGTTGAATCTTTCTATGTTTCTTTCTTTTTTCTAATTAGAGATCCACAGTGTTACTCGTATCGATATAAGTTGATTATTTTCTTAGAAATAAGAATAGCAAATGTTGCATTTAAACGCAAAGGAGAAACAGATGTAACGAGAGGAAGGAGAGAAGAAGTTGACGCGACATCCTTTTACCAGAGTGATGAGAGGTGGCAGGGGGGAAATTTCATTCGGGATTATAAACCGTATGGTGTCTTGTCGAGGGAATCCTCATGCGAACCACTGCCAATGGAAGGCTACTCTTGTTTGCGCGTATTTATGCGTGCCACCTAACATTTCTGTTTCTTTCACGATTACGACGGGAGAAGAGAATTCGAAGGAGAGAAAGCGAGTGACTGTGAGTCTAATCAGTTCGCACGCGAATCTAGTTGCAAGTTTATCTCTCTTGTTCTGAAAGGAAGGAAAGAAAGAAAGAGGCAGGCAACAACATTCGCGAAGAAGGAGGAAAAAGAGAAGGAGAAAGAGAAAGAAGAGGAAGAGGGAGAGGAGTAGAAGAAGGAAGGATGGAGAAGAAGAAGAAGAAGCAACGAAGAAGGGCAACGAGCAGCCACGCACAGAAAGCCAGGTGCGAACGGAATGCAGTCCAATCCATTCGCGGAATCTGATCTTGCTTTAGTAAATCCCAGCCGTGGAAAAAGTAACGTGGAATAATGCGCGGCTCCCCTTAGGACGATCGACGATCGGCAAAGAGCGAACGACGACGACCGGCGAAATTGTCTTTGGAAGCACTGCTTTTCGGGCTGATTCCTGATCTCTCCAGCGAACTGGTCCCTGAGCATCACCTCGAGGGACGCCACGGTTGGTGGGAGAACTCGAGAAAAAGCTACGACTCGATCGGTTCGGGTGCAAGTGAAAGAAAGAGAGAGAGAGAGAGAGAAGCGATAATGCAATTCCGCTCCTGGGACGCAAGTTCGATGCATTTAGGTTCAGTCAGGAGATCGTTCTTCTTCGACTTTACACCCAGTTACAGATTTTTATCGATCAACCGATTCGACGATTGGCGTCAAAGCGAGGTCTGAATCACAGATCGAAGAAGTAAACGTAAGCCGCGATTGCGATCCAACCGATCACAGAACCACAGTCAAACATTTATCTGGATAGATATTACGCGAATTCTTAAGAAGGGGAGAGGGGATAAAAGAAAAGATCGATATCAAAGGAATCAGGGAAGATCGTCGTAGTGTAACACCTTAACGACTTTCGGTTTTCCCGGAAAGTTTCAACTGGCGCGTCTTCCTGGCGGACGATAAATCCTAAGAGTTGCGCGATTAAAGCGACGTCCGAGCTTTCAGAATTTCGCGGAAGTGGTAACGGTGTCCTGTAGTTCCCTTATTCTTTCTTCAGAGTTACTCCTCCTTTCGGTAAACTAAGGCGAGACGTATGCGATTTCCTCTCTGATCCATCATGACCGTTTATCTCATTTCACTTTGCTACGACTAGTAACGAGTTGCGAAAGATTTTTGTCTTTCTTACTCTTCCAAATTGAACCAGCATACCTACAACGCGAACAATTTGTTCTACGATGGATAAAAAGCGACCAATTAAGAGAAACTCCTCGAGCAGTGTCTTTCGTGAACTTAGCAATCCTGGATATAAAGAGACAACACAGTTAAATTCTACAGGCCGTTCCACGTGCGTGTAATGAAACAATCGACTATAATTTAATCTAATTTAATGCAATGTTAATCAAATTGAAATGTAAAAACATTTAAAAAATGATCTTTCACTGATTATGTTAATTCTTTCAAAGATCTTTATCTATCGTGCTTCTCTTTCGCATATATTTAATAAGTATAATCATTTCAATTGAACACCCTGTATGTAACGTGGTCGCGCGCGTGCACATAACCACACGTGGAAGAGGATTAACACAGGCCTCGCTTGGAAGCTCCGCTGTTCTCGACTCTCTCGGAGATTTTTAATGAGACCGAAGGGACGTTTAGCCCGCAAATTATTCTGTCACGGCGCGTTAACGTCGCCTATTTTCTCAAAGCGTTCGCCATTTTAGTTACGACCCGCTAATGAGCCAAGCTCGAGTCCGTTAAATTCTGCGATCGTAAAAATGACGACTTCATGTCGGTACGGTGCGTTAAAGTTCGACTACTGTGGGAATTTCTGATCTCTATATATGGTGTCTTCGAAAATACGACAAATTTTATCTGCAATTTTTAATTATGATCCAACGTAATATCAATAATACATTTTTGTTCGTGAGAAAAATCATTGTAAAACAAATATTTCGTATAAACTGGTACCTTAGAAAAAAGAAATAAATTTTTGGTGGATATTGGTCGAGCCCACACGGTTAACCGTGCGAAGGTTCCTCGCGTTTTAGCTCGTTTTTTTTTTGTCTTGCTCGGCAAACGCGCGCATTTGCATGGTGCAATATCGTACGTTCTTAGGCGGCCAATTACGCGAGTCGATTCTGGAAGCGATAGGTATCGAGTTGGGCCCTACCGAAGGAAAGACGCCACACGAGCGTGCCTACGAAGACCACCCCCCTTTCTCTCTTTCTCTCTCTCTCTCTCTCTCTCTCTCAGTCCCCCTTTTTCATGATACATTGCGAATCCGCACGCTAACCCAAGGATGCTCCATATGTTTCTTCTCCCCCTTTTCTGGACCAACGATAGGTTCTACCGAGTTGAACAGAGAAAGAGAGAAAGGTTAGCACCCAGGAAGCAACTTGAATATCGTTAACCCCAAAGTTTTTCTTATTAATGTTCTCACTTTTTTTCCGAACTGAGTCCGAAAAAATATTGCAACGAACTTTGACGCGTTTCTATTTTGAAAAACGCAAAGCCAATTCGTAAGTCGGCTTCGTAATCGACACGAAGGAATTCGTGCGTGATCCGAGTTAACTGATATACGATAAGCAGAAAAACGTAGGTACTCGATGCCACGAAGCTCCTGCAGAGACAATACCTTCGCATGTCTGCGCGTTGGAATATCTTCAAGTTGGAATAATTTTTATAGCCGTTCTCAATGCCGTTTCTTAACAGCGGGGGTTAACATAGGAAGAAACATTATAGCCCGAGTGGGATTCCGTGTGGAGATCTCGTCACAACAGGGGAAAAATAAGTGTTCCTTAAGGAGTTCCGAATAAATGTAGATTTTCTTTTTTATCATAAATTAATGTCGTTCGAGGGATGAATAATTCAAGGGACATTAAGTTTCGTGCCTTCTGGAAGGCAAAGAGAACAATCGTTTTACCGAGATTGATATCAATCGATCGATCTATCGATCGAACGAACGTATCGAAAAAAAAAAAGTAAGTATGCACTTAATCTGCGATCCGTGTCGTCTTAAATAAAAATTACATATCAAGTAGACTAGAAATTAGAAACAATGTGCGAGTTAGTAAATTCACGACAATGTAGGTTATTTTAATTCGAGATAAACAAAGAAACACGGTGATTAAGAACGAAGAGAAAATTAATTGTAAAAAGGGGAAATATACCTAGCTACCCCGTGAGATTATCGGCATCAGCAGGAAACGCAATTTTCGCCGCGCACGCGAGCACCGTCTATAGTTGAGCGTGCACGCGTATGCCAAGAGGAGCAGAGAGAGAGAAAGAGAGAGAGAGAGAGAAATGAAGACGATTCTTTTTAGTCGATGCTACTTATTTCACTGGTTAATTAATACAAACTTATACTGTCTCTCTCATCCATCATAATATTATATTCCGCGTTAGTACATTTGCAGTGTTTGCATTGTTTAGAAAAATGCTCGCACCATTGTATTCCTTGAATCAACGAAGCTACGATTATTATGTACGATGGGATACAAAATAATTACGACGATCTTAACGTACGTGACATGACCTGGTTCGTCATAAAAAAAACCATCGTAAAAGAAAGAATTATTATTCGTAGGAAAAGATATAAGAAAGAAAGAAAGCAAAAAAAGAAAAGAAAAAAAAAGAAATAGTATCGTTGCATTTGTTAGCTTCCATGGAGATTTTATGTACTCGTAGGAACGTCTTTACGTCAGCTTTACACGAAGAGGAGGTAAAACGCGTTCATAAGATCGAAGATCGTAAAAAGAGTATAGCGAGGGAGGTGCTCGCAGTTAAACGGCAAGACTAAAACGATCTGCTTAAGGTACGTAAACGACGTGCACGAGGAGCGAGCGTAACACAACGCGTAGATAAGATCCACCAAGAGAGGAAAGTGGGAGCAAAACTCGACTCGTTCGAGAACATCGAGATGAGGTAGGTGTACCTAACGTAGTGTACCTGACGTAGTGTACCTAACGTATGCAGGAGTGCGACAGCAACCTCGCCAACTCGAGTGCCAACTCGCATCCTCCACGATTCGCGGATATAATTGGCGAGATTCTATCGGAACTAAGGATCGAGATTCTCACACCTCCAGACACCACGATACTCGTTCGATATTTTCTTACGATATCGCATTATGCCAAATCAATTGAACCTTTTAATCTTTTCCTTTTTCCTATGCATGCAAATATATGTCTCTCTCTGTGTCAAGAATGAATTTCGATAATGAAACTTTTTATAAATGAAATTCTATTGACACTATCTTTCTAAAACAAAAGTTGATAGATTTAAATCAAGACCGTGATTCACACGTAGAAAAGAAACGAAAGGGAAAAAAGATAGGATTCAAAGGTGAATTCTGATACCACCCAGTCAGTAAACTGGTTCTATACTTCTCGCTTTGTAGAAACAATAGTAATACCTGGCGTGCAATGGGTCAATGAGGTGCTTGTTATGGCGAGCACGAAATACTTTGCATACCCCATAGATATTCATCGGGCAGTGCGACACGGGTAGACTTGCGTCCCTTCCTCTTCCTTCTCTTTCTCTTCTTTCTACTCCTACTTCTTACAATTCTCTTTTCCACAATCATGATCCGGTGAAACCTGGAAAACTCATCACTTTTATAAACGTTGCGTAGATCAACGTGAGCCGAAGGTCCGTAATACGAGCTTGAGATCGGTCGTGTGATATTTCCAAGCGTTGACACAATGTTGCAAAACTATCTGTTAGACTTCCGCCTAAGTCAGAGCCAGAAGACCTCCCGTACGATGATCGTCGCATGAAGAATTTTCATAAGTATGTGAAACGAATCGTGCTCAGACTTTTTTACGAACCAGTCCAACCAACCTCCCACATACTTTCTTTTCTAAAAATATAGAACCATATGGAAATATTTTCTTTTAAATAACATGCGGAATAATTATGTATATGTATATTATCTACATAATATTCCATTATATGCATATACATGTGTGTACATTGAATTACATAAGCTTATGATAAATTTCTAATTATAATATTCAGAAAAATATTTCAAATATTCAATGTATATACATATGCATAAACTATATTAAAGAGATAATTCCTTACATGTGTAGTATATTTAATTAGGATATAGTTTATGCATATACTTTTATAAGATTATTATGAAAAATTCATTAAATTGTGTGCCTAATTGCCAAAGAATATCTACGGCGTTTGTCTTGATCATCGTTCGAACGTTACTAACTATGTAAGTAATTTTGTTAACACACTCGATCTCCTTTCCTAGATCGTTTCTTCGTATTGTTGACGATAAGAAAATGTTTCTATAAAGGTTAGAGAGAGAGAGAGAGAGAGAGAGAGAGAGAGAGAGAGAGAACTTTTTATTTACTTTTAGTTAGAACGTTAGTCTGTTGATGTTTTCCGTATAAGCAGATTGTATTCTTCTCCAAGGAGTTATAGTTTTCGAAATGATTTCATCCAAGAATGAAAATTTTAATATTTCACGTATGTATGTGTATGCATATTAAATATTAAAACTTTATCAGTGAAATAAGCGTATGCATAATACCATCCATCGTTAAAATGTTTATATAAAATTTAGAATACGGAATTTACTATATAATGATCGACAAATGTTTATCTCTTTTTTCTTTTTCTTTTGTTCTGTTTGACTGTTTTATTCTTGAAAATGGGAAGAGTTCGTACGAGTCTCACCGACATACCTCCTCACTATATAACCGGTAACCCCATATTACGAATGTTTGTCGATGAGCGATAAACGCACGCATCGTAATTATGCACGTAATTCACTTAATTTGACGTTTCTCCTTCGTTACACGGCCGTGCGTGTCCCGAGGTAACGAACTTTATTGGTAAGACCGATTTATCGTAGCACCCGATCTCACACGACTTCTGCCCCCTTGTTCTTTCGAGCAAACTGTATGCAGTTAGTCGTTTATACTATCGAAGTAGACACGATTTTCTCACCTATTTTTCGTATTTCGTAGTACCATTCGTTCTTCGAATAATAATAATAATAATAATAATAATAATAATAATAATAATAATATCGACGAATGAAATTGGTTAATAATCGGTCACATTCGATTGATGAGAAATAAAAAGTTCATTTAAATGTAATTTATATTTTGATGGAATATCGTTGCATGGCTATTTAAGGGTTAATAATGCCGGTCAAGATTACAAGTTGAGTCACATTGCTTATCGAAGATCGAAATACAAGCAAGAACCAATGGTATTACAATAACGATCGCGAGTTCAGTTTATTCCTTTAAACGAGCGAGAAGGCATATCGCATACGGCGTTATTTATATGCGCGCTCGCAGATGAGCCTCCGATAATGCAACGCGCAAATATCGCACCGACCTGCTGCGTTAGGCTGCATGCGAGAGAATGTAAGTGTGCAACCGTGAACCGGACTCGACTACATCTTTGAACACGCACGTTCTTACACCCGTAAATTTTCAACATATTCTACTTCATTGTGGAAACAAAATTCTATTCTATTCCTACCATCAGCAATGTTAAACGTTTTAATGTGAAATTTTAATAACCCTTATCTCTCTCTCTCTCTCTCTCTCTCTCTCTTTCTCTTGTACATGTGCAAATTTCAAGAATTTATTATTATAATAAGTGTATATATCTCAACTTTCTAATCTCTCCTCTTGTGCATTCATTTTATTGTTCGTTTGAAAAAGTAATTCGTATTCACAATTAGGAGGGATTAAATATTTATCATTAAAACAAATCAATTGTTAGACTATAATGTTGAAATATACATGCGAATCGCGTGATAAGTTTTTGTTAAGTCTTCGTTGTAACAACAGAAAACTTTGCTTGTTTTTATTCTTTTAGAAGCTGATTATGATTGACACAGGAATTTTATTTTACTTTTTTTTTTCTTTTTTGGTAAAGATTTTCTTTTATCTACGACAACGATTATTTTACATCGTATTATTAATCATAATTACTACTGTACGATGTATTGGTAGATATGAATAAAAAAAAAAAAAAAGAAAAGTGAAAATAATCTAATCTTCTCGAAGAACATAATTTAACAACGAGTGTATAAGTTTAATGGACAAATTCGAATCGTCTGGTACGATCGGCAGATGGATTCTTCGGTGCAGGTGTTAATGCAGCGAAAGACGTCGTGCGTAGTAACGAGGATCGAATGGATTACACTTGTGCGTAATGACGCTGCATCGTGCAAGCTCCTGGACTACCATCCAGCCGACTGCACTTCGCGAAATTGAACTCTATCTGCTGAGAAGATGACTACGACATGGGGTTAATAGGGATCATTTTACCTTAACGAAAAGCTAGTATGATTACTTGTCAATATTATATTTAAAATAACCAATTAATTTTAACACATTTGAACGAATCTCTGGATAAAATTGAATAAGTCAAGTTTTGAAAAAATAATAAACGATTTATACGAGAGAGAGAGAGAGAGAGAGAGAGAGAGAAAGAGAATTGATCGTGCAAAAGATAAATTTCTAAAGAAGATCTGATGCAGAGTTGCAAGGAAGGCACCAAGCCAAAGTAATTTTACGAGAGTGCGAAGCACGATGAATCCTTCTATTCGCTTTTTTTTTCGCACAGATGGTTAAGGCGGCTATATTACGATTAATCTAATAGGAACAACCTCTAATAACTAATAACTAGCTCTAATTCGTAATCGCATTTACGAACGATCAGTAACGGTATAGAAATTGGCTTGTTGTTTCGCATTGATAGTTAACCGGTATACGTTTTTCGTTTTACAGCAGTTCTCGACGATCTTCTCAAGTGACTTTCCAAAATATCGTTACGAAGATAAGATCATAGAATATAAAAAAGAGAAAAAAAGGATCTAGTTACTTTGTCGGATGGAGAAGAACCTTTGTGGTTAAAGTTCCTTATTCCTTAGACGATTTGAAATCATTAGATGTATCGTTCGTAAACGAGAAACTTCTAATCGAAATAGATTTGAAAATGTTAACTTCACGAAGCCCTGCGAGGGTGATCACCATGAACGATGAGTGTAATTCCAGTTTTTTCTTTTTTTCTTTTTATTTTTCTTGTTTATTATTTTTATATCTTTTTCAAAATTAAACTGCCTTCTTAACGATCAAGGTATATCGTATCCTTTCTTCTCGCTCTCCTTGTCCACTACGATCTCTCGTCTCTCATCGTTCCCTTATTATCATTATTTCGCGATAAAGGTATGAAATCATCTAGAAATGGTCTGCCATAGTTATCAAGTTCGTTCGAGTAAGAGGAGAGCAGGTATGTAGGAGATGCTCATGCTGATATCTAACTGATCGAGATCTAATCGAATATTACGGTTAACGAGCTGTCACGCCTGCTTGAACACGATTTCTCTCTCTCTCTCTCTCTCTCTCTCTCTCTCTCTCTCTCTCTCTCTCTCTATGAATCGAATCTACCCTTTTCTCTAACACAAAGTGCTTTCTCTCTCTCTCTCCCTCTCTCTCTCTCTCTCTCTCTCTCTCCCCCATTTCTTATATATCAAATCATCATCAGAGATAAACTGAGTTACGTTTATGTTAAAAATTGATATTGCATAGTTGTTGTTAATGAAAAACGGCTTGCTCGTAAAGCAAATTCTTAAATCTTTCGGCACGCGTTAATTTGTCATAAAGGCGTAGATATATCTCGAATGACCTTGTACGAAGACGAATGTAAGAAAAGTCGCGAGGCTTTGAAGCAGCAGAAGATTGTTGAAAGAGAACAACGAGAAGGTGGGATTACTCGGTTGGTTAACGACGTGGGAACAGCCTATGGGTACCACCTTCCATGTCGTCGACGAGTTGATCTTTTTCGTTTTCCCCTTTCTTCTTTCTTCTTCTTCCTTCCGCTCGAGCCTGCTCCGCCAAGCTAGGTGACATGATTGCATCGCTTATTGGCCCTGAGATTCCATTCTCAGCCTGATTGGCCAGGGTACCAGCAACGTTTCTCCCTGACGGTTCACTTCTTCGTACCTTTACGTATCTGCCTTCCTTCCTTGCAAAACTTATCCGCGGAAATGATCAAGCGTAAGAAGCAAAATGCGATAAAAGTTTCCAAGACGTGACTCTGAACGAGCTTTTATTCGATCTAAAGAAAACACCTCGAATATTTACGTTCAACTATGCGAGTCTTCTTTGTTCTTGAAAACAATTTTACTTTGTACTATTATTTACCAGTATATACATTATGTATGGTATATTAAGAATGTAAATGAGATAGATAATTTTAGAAGAACAAGGAAACTTCATCGTGCATATTATGTAGCCAATAATAGAGAGTTAAATATTTGTCTCGATCAAAACTGTTGCGTAATATAGTTAAAGAAGAAAAAACAAAGTAATTTTCATCAACATTATTGAGACTGGCAACGGTTCTTACGTGTACTCACTTCCATCACCATTATAAGAGACTAATTACTAAACTGCCCTGTCCCGTTGGCATCCACTAGCTGATTTCGACGAGGATTTGTAATTCGTTCGTAAACCTATTGGAAGCCGAGTACAGCGAGCCTGAAAAGTCAAGACGATTAATTTTTTTCCTGGTGTCTCCAGCCTCCATTAGATTCCGTTTTAGGTATTTAACTAGTAAAATAATCTTCGTTATTCGTTACGAAATGCTGTTCTCATTATTTTCCATTTCCTACGCTGTAATTGTAGGAAGCATTGTTGTTGCAGATTCAATTAGAAATATTAATTCGTAAGAAGAGTAGCGAAAGTAAATGTACACGATTCTGTAGTGGTAAGTTCGATGTTTTAACAGTGTTTGCTCGGAGATAATTACTTCCGAGAAGTTCCGGAGAGTCTTAGCGCGTGAAATTCAACAACGTCGACGGCAAGTCGTCTCGTTGCGTCGTACCACGTCGTTTCGTGTCATACTTGTTTGGCTCGCCATATATAGGGGATAGTGGCATCGAAGAAGAGGTTGGCGGTGAAAGGGGAAAGAATATTACGGCCATTAATCAACGCCAAAGGCTCGCGGAGGTGACAACAGTCTGACAGTTCTCTTCTTCGTTACACTCTAGATTTTGCCCATTGTTGGATACTTTGCTCTGCACTTTGCACGGAATTCCACGTTTTCCGTGAAGGAGTCGGGCTACCAAATGAAAAAGGAATCTCAGTGAGCCGACATTGTGCTGTGACGCGATATCTGGAACCCCTTGAAGAATAAACAAAGAGCAAGAAGTATCATTCTTCTTTCGTACCAATCTGACAAAATAATCGTTTCGATGAATCGATTTTGCGATATCATTTTCTGCGATATAGAGATTCGACAAATTATAGAGAACTAAATAAAAAAGTAAGTTATTACGGATACATTTAAAGTTTGAATCACTGTTTTTTTTGCTCATATTGTATTTGAAAATAGAACAGATAGTAACCGTTGGGAAAAAGCTCGCTAGACAATGCTCGCGTCGCAATATCTCGCGTTCGCGATGCGAAATGTGTTTTTAATTCCGCATAAGACCAGTACGTTCGCTCGCGTCGAGTCTTGCCAGGAGAGGGTGGTGGTGGACTCGAGTTTTCCCCGGGGAGAAGACGTTATTAGCGGGGGCATTAATCAGAGCACGCCTAGCCGGAGCTGCCTGCGGGACGTGGAAGTGGAAGTGGAAGTAGAAGAGAACCATGGTGAGGGTGTGGGCGAGGGTGAGGGTGAAGCAAAAGGGTGTGAGTTGAGATATGAAACGAAGGAAAACTCGGCGAAGCCAGCCACCCTATCGTCTTATTCTCTTCTTTCTCGCATCCACAACGGAATCTCTTCCTTTTGCTTTCCCTATAGCTTTTCTCCTTACTCTCCCCACAGAAGTTCTCATCCTCCTGACGATGGAGGGAGGGCAGCGCCTCGGCACGGCTCACAGATGAAGCGTTTTAATGAAAAGATGGCGTCGCGGTAGGAGGAAGTGGCGGAGGTGAAAGAAAGGTAGAGGCGGCGGAGGTGGAAACAGAGGTGGAGGTGGTGGTAGCAAAGGTGGAGAAGGAAGCGGAGAGGGTTGCTTTAGTTCGCTCATCAGAAAGCACTGCATGAGTCGAGGCTCAAATGAAATTGCCGCTATAAAAATGATGCTCGTGTATATGCCCCGGGTATTAGGTAGCAGGAAAGACCGAGGTTCGCGTTTCACCCGGTACTATTCGCCTCTCACTCCCTCATCTTTTCCATCTTACTTTTTTCTTTTTCTAATTCGCGCTCTCTGATATTTTCTTGTTCACTTCTCAACACCGATTTCCGATTTTGGTTCGACTATCGAAAACTACACGAAGATAGTATACTCCTATGATGGAAATGGTTTTGTCCCTTTCTCAGTTTTTCGTCACTAAGAAAAGACGAACTCGTCCGATCGAAGGAACGACGGAACAATCGTCGTGGAAATAATGTCGCGAGCCTCCGCAGGATTTATTGTGCACCGAGCAACGTTATCCGCAGTCTCTTCTTATCGTTCGCTGCTGCTAACCCTCCACAACCGGCACACAGAGAATGAAAGAGAGTGCGCTCGCGCACATAGAACTACGCACACCAACAAGGAGAACCTTCATTTTTCTTTTACATTCGCGGCCAGCGAAAGAAAAATCACCAGTTCTCATTACGCTCGACACGTAGGCAGCTTTATGAGTCCCTCCTCTCCCTCCTACCGGTTCTCCAGCATTGCCCTATCTCCCTCTTCCTCTCCCTCTCTCTCTTTGTATTTTTCTCTTTCCGTTCGCGAGGCCTTCCACCTCGGTCTCCTCCTCTCGAGCCGCGTGCGTTTCTCGCCCTTCTCCTACTGTCTTCTTCCGTAGTCGGAACAGCGCGCGCCGCGAGAAGAAGAAGAAGAAAAAGAAGAAGAAGAAGAAGAAGATATTATTTATTTCGTAAATTAACTCCGTTCCCAGCTACAAACGTGACTGGAAAATCCTTCCTACCTCCACCACCAAGCTTTTCTGCTTTTATTAATCGGCACCATTCGACTTGGCTAAGATCTCAGTCCACCCACTCCTACCTCCACCTATCCTAACTCACTTTTTGTCTTCTTCGAGCAAAACCTTACTCATCCTAATCGAAATCATCCTTCCATTTGCTCTTGGTATGTAATTAAAGGCTACGATATTTCTTCGTAACTTTCATAATTTCTTACGTACTTGCAATTAATATCTTTAATTGATGATTAAATTTAAATGATCTAGCAAATTGTTATTATTATAATTAAAAATAAATTATTTCTGTGTGTGCAAGTAACTCTGAATTATTTAATGAAAATATAAATATTAAATAAGTGCGAAACTCATAAAAGATATTTGTTCAGAATCAGCTCGGCTATTCTGTAGGCTTCCCATCGGAGGGTAGTTTTTCACCTAGACGCGACGAGAGTCGTGCGCGTGACGCGCAAGCAAAACTTCGGATACGCCACCCCTCATTCATATTTCGCTGATTGCCGTTATTTCTTCCGATTCATTAACTTCGAACGCGAAACTTGACGTGCCTTTATCGCCTAGAGAAAAGAAAAGTTAGGGAGGTTAGAAAAACGATTAAACGAAGACACCGAAAGCACCGTAGAAACGAATACTGTGTTGGTCTTATCATTAACTTAATTATCTTTACGAAGGATGAATGAAGGGAAATATGATGAAGATTAATCAATATCTAACCTAACGTGATGATCAAAGACACTAAAGTATCAAGATTTTATTTCGATTTTCATCTATTACCAATAAGGTAGTCATCTTGAAAAACCTATTATCCCTAAAAGAACTCCGGAAGAATCTACGAATCTAAAGAGTAAATCATATAAAGGAAAATAACGATAGCATGATTCTAAAATGAATTTGAGGTTAGAATAGCACGGTTCAACCGGTTGATGCGCTCGATCGGCTCGAACCGATCGCGGGTTAAATATTACACAAGAAACCCTATAAAACTAGGTAGGAAGGCTTCGTCGTTTGGCATTGAAGGGTATCGATCACGTTACTCTGCTCAAACGTAGAGCTGATAACAGCGGCATACGAGCGGAAGCAACGAGTATACGTGACCGTCACGTGCTTTTTATCACAATGAACGGAATAGTTTACGATCGGTCTGTGAACGCTCGATAGCCGCTTGTTTCGCGTAGAATACTCGAAGGAGAAAGAAAACGTGAGAGAGAAGAGAGAGAGAGAGAGAGAGAGAGGTAAAGACGCAAGAGACACTGGAAGAAACCAAGCAGCGCTTTATATATGCGATGCTTATCTAGCAGAAACGGCTTGGTAGCCCGTTCTATGTCAATGCCAGTATCGTTTCCCTTTTATTCGACTTATTTATAGCAATACCAGAACTCATTGTCGACTATGCTCTAACACATTGTATGCTGGATAGATACGCAGCTTTACGTTTCTCGTTAAAGGATTCATATTTCTTAATATCATTTTTATGGCTTTTAGCCGACTAGCGTGTAGAATTAATCCAAGATTGCGCATGAATTAAAAGATAAGTTCTTCCGACTGAACGTTCTTCTTCCAAGTATGACGGTTTTCATGGAATAGATTAATATTGTAGAAAAAAAAAAGAAAAAGAACAAATCTCAAAAGCGATATAATCACGTGCTTGTAATTGAGATCACCGGCTACGTATTATTATTCTGTCCAACTGTGAAAAATGGTTTCCCAAAACAAATTTCTCGGAGAAAAGGGAAGTCGATTAAGGTACAGCTTCCACATCTAATCGTAATTATCGTGTTATATCGTACGTATCGTTCGGTAATTATGAGAGACCTCGAAAAAGGTCGAAATCGAACCCTACTAAGCTAGCCACCATTATAGATATTTTAGAAATTGTGGGGCCCCGCGTTAAAGTTAGCCCGAGGTAGGCAGCCTATACAAATCATTTTTAGACTCGGCCTATATATTTATAGACGCGAGTCACTATAACCGGCGACGTATACAAATCATTTTTTCGGTCTGTGTTTTGCTTGACAGCCGTCAAGAGAAAGATAAAAGTCGGCCGGTTGGCGGGGGAGTGGCTGTTGCACGTTCGGTGGCTCGCGACTGCAAAAGATACCTTGTTATTAGCACGATTATTGTAAGTAAAAGCAAGAATCGTAAGCAGAAAGGTCGAACGTCTATTATTATGGGCATAGCTAATTAACGACGTTGCTCTATAAATAATATCGCATAGCTGCTCTCTAAAACGTAGACGTGTAATTTTTCATCTATCTTAACATCTATTGTCTCTTCAAAAATGGAAATGAATTTATTCAAGGGCTAACGGAGAGGTCCGTCCGTCGAGTCAACGATTGTCGAGACGTTTCTCGGTATTACGCGCCGTTTATTTCCTCGGCCCTACGTGCCCTTAGCTCTATATTCCCTTCGCCCTTGCAATTAGTGTAACTCAACTTTCCAGTGCTGTATTTACCAAGTATTCGCATGGGCGATAAATAAATAGAATAAATATGCGTTTTTAGTATACCCATATAGAAAAACATAATATCCTTGAAGTATTTGAAAACTATTTTAATCGACTAACAAATTATAGCGTTCATTCGTTAAATTTGTCACTCGGTTAAATAGAAAAGTTTCTAATGACTGAGGAAAAAAAAAGAAAAAGAAAAACATTGGAAGACGACAGGCACTAGGTTTCTCAAATACGTCACTGCCAAGAGAGTTATTACCCGCAGCAAACGAAGGTTTAATAATACTAGTTGGAATTTTACAACTATAAATGCAAGGTAAGAACATGCAAGCACGCGGTGTAGCAGCGAACAGGGAGCATTGAATTGCAGATATGATAATTTAATAACGTTAACGGCCCTGCTTACTGAGCCGCTATTGGGAGGGGCCGATGAAGTGGAGGGACGGAGGGAGAGAGAGAGTACTAAGGATGCTTACACGTATTATTTCTTCGACTCTGGAAAGAGCCGGCTGGTTGTTCCCCAACTCCCAAAGGGGATTTATAGATCCATGATCCTCTAGATCGATTCAGATATTTCCGATTTATTTATCATTAGCCACGTATAACGTATTTCCGCATTATTATTATAACTATTATTATTATTATTATTATTATTATTGTCATTATTATGGTGGTACGAGTTGGAGCGAAGGTGTGCGTATCTTTTCTCTTTTTATCGCGAGGAAATGTAATCGGTCGAAGCTCAATGACGAACGACGTTGCCGTCCACGTCTAATGACGCGATTTTACACGAACATCGATCCCTTTGGGTTGGATCGATCGATCGAACGACGTTTAATTACTTTACGAAAGAAAGTGCACACATCGACGACTAGTTTTAGTTCCATCAAAGAAACTTTCAGGAAAGGGAGGATACACTATGATCTTTTAGGATACCACAATCTTCCATGCTTTTCTCCGATTATCGAACATCAGCCCGAACTCTAAAGGCTTTCGATTTAAAACAGGACGTATAATTGCAATCTTCCTCTCGCTCATTGACCCTCTCTCTTACCTCCGCATCAAATTCCACGCCATTGCACTCGAGCGCCTTCCAGATGCATTTATGGTATTTAAGCGCTCATTACCGTTTTTTACCCTACCCACAACTTGACGCTTTTACAACTTTCATCCGACAGTATCTTACTTTTTATATACTCCCAGTTGGTAAGCACTTATTTATCTGTAACGAAATATACTATAGTACAACCTGATAAATTCTATTAGTTAATATTTACATAAATTCATTTCTACGATAACGTACAATCAAACGTATAACCAAACCCAGTCACTTTTTCCATCAAGTTTCTTTCGTCAACGAATTATCGTTGTTTTGCTTGGATTTTTTCGATCCTGCGTATTGAAAAATACACAAAATAAAAAGAAAAGAAAAAAGAAAGGGATAAAATTTGGGCTATATAACAACGGCAACAACGGTAACGATCCCGAAGGGAGAAAGAGGCGAGAGAAAGAGTAGGTGGAAGAATAGACAAAGGGGGGAAGAGAGTAAGAGAGAAAGAGAGAGAGAGAGAGAGAGAGAGAAAGATGCGAGGTGAGCACGGCTGCCGTGGTGATTCAGGACGATCCTGCTTATTAAGTGGAGGCGAGTCCAGGGACGTAGAGGCCGGTGTATTATGGTCCTGGAGAGTGCCGGATGAGAAGATGGAGATAGGTGGGTATATACCGAGCGCTCGCTCTCTCGGACGCTCCACAAACCGCTATTATTTATATTAAGTTTAATGCAACTACGTGACTGAATCCTCGCCGGCTGCAAACCCCGCGCACTTCTACAGGCCCCTCTGTATCATTAGTATACGCCTATTATTGCATTACTCCGTGCTTGGATCCACGTCGAGAAGGCAAGACGCGAGAGTGCGCGCGCGAGCGCATGCTCACGCGGTCAAGTATTACAACGAGATGTGTATAACCCGTGCTGGACAATGACCCTCGCGAAAAACCGGACCTCTCTGCAAAGATCGGATCGTCGCTTCTACCTCGTCGAATCGATCGTTCGATCCCTTTTGCTCAGCAGAAAACAAACGTTTCGCTAACAAATGGAACAAACTATCTTGAGAAAAATTCGATCGTCAATTAATATCGTTACGATCGATTTCTTTTCGTAAGACACTTACGAGAATTATTAAAGTATTAGTTTCAAGTTTATTCAATTTTACGATAGTATTTGTAAAAAAGTAAAGAAATTTGTTCTCGCTTAAGCTATATCAAATTGTTTTTATCCTTAGTCCTGTTATGGGTTCTGAGCATTCGCGTACAGTAATAATAATAATCTCTTATGCAATATCGAATAGAAAGTTTGTACAGGAGCACGAAACGTTCTCAATGTAAAAAGGTTCTTCGCATGACCTCATCGAGCTAGTTGATCACGAATATTGAGCTCACTTGTACTAAAGTATCTATATATCCCTATTTATATGGAAGTATGCGTGTTAGGTGTACACGCATCAATACACGAACTATATTACTATAATCACTGTTAAAGACGTTAACTAGCTTTTGTTCTTTTCTAAGATGTGTTGCTAAGACAAGTTTGAATTAATTTCGAAATTTTTCGTGCTCGATTCGAATGCCTTTAATGATTAAACGCAGGTAGGATCGGTAAGGAAAAAGGCACGAAAGACGAAGTTGCATCTCGCAATGGTGATTTTCACTCGACCCGTTAAAGGGATAGCTTACCCATCGCGTTTAGCTTCCTCGGGAACCGATATGGCGATAATGGAAAGTTTTCCTTGTTCGTTAAGAATCCGAAAGAGGAGTCATAAATTATAGTTCGTCTTGTTAGTAAATATTATGGGTGAGAAAATGTGCAACGTACAAATAACGTATTTGCCATGCATGGTGAGATACATAGAAACTAAACTTTTCACGTTCTACTAGTCATGTCAAAGTATGCTTGATAATTTGACTTGGATTTGAACGATCGTTTATCGAGCAGTCGTTTACTGGGCGGAGATAACGGCGAGAGAGTCTTCTGCCAAGATCGAAAGTACAGATGCCGCATTATCGTCGACACGAACAGCAAGATTTTATCCGTGGCTCGGCTTCGAGAACTCGATAATAGTGCGCGACTCTGTGGCCACCGTTTTAGCGTCCAACTGATTCGAGATACTACATACTACACCTATCTACCTACCTACCTACCTACCAACCTACCTACTTACTTGCGAATCGACGAGATCGCACCTTCGTTCAAACCTGCGTACGATAGTTTCTTCCTACGAACACAATGCATTCATCTTTTTCATCTCCTTCTTGCAATCTCTTTCATCCAAATCCTTGCAATAAACATTTATGTTACTTAAAATATGTAAACCAAAATTGTTATCCACTTGATTTAATACGATTAAAATATTAGAAGTCATTTAACGAAAATTGAACTACTACCTATTTAGAGGTAATTAAAGAAGATTTCACATTTAATCTATGGCAAATTGGATAGCTAAGAGATATTACCACGTCACGATCGTTTGCTGCAACGAAAGAGATGAATCTTCGTAACAACAAAACACGCGGGAGGATACCACCTGGAAGAATATTATTTACTCGAGTGCAATATTGCATCGTGAAGGAACTATATATTCGACTTAACCTTTGAATCCGATGGATCGCGAACATCGTGTTCGAATACTCGCAGAATCTCCAGCAGCTTTACGATCCTTCAAACGATAAGTCACAGACATTGTAAATCCGTTTGTTTAAAGACCACCGGTAGGTATCTTGAAATTTTGCTTTTCCAAAAAATCATTTTATAAACGATTTAGTATATTTCGGGATATTCTAAGAAATGGATGAAATGATCAAGAGAAATTTGACGACTCCGAATGATTCGCGTATGGTTGAAGGAAGGCAAAGGTAGAGAGAGACAGGTATTCGTGAAAGAAATTCCGCGAAAAGGGTCGTCTCGGCGCCTCGATAATTTCAGCATATGCATACTGACGAATTTATGAATGGCGAGAAGATTTGAATGTTGCCAAGAGGGACAGCTCGCGTCTAGCCGAGCGAGGCACCGTTCTTCGTTCTTTCTCCGATATTTAGGAGGAGGATTTAAAACTAAACTAGACCGGCTCGGTCGGCCGGTGTTCGACCGCACCAGGATGTAAATCATTCGGAGCTCTCTCTAGTTTCCACCCCCCTATAATCACACGAACCTGCTTGTGCCGCTTCCTCGACCGATTGTGAGAAAGTCGAGTAGCGAGTTATGCCGGATCTTTCCGAATAAGCAAACCGTTCTACGATTGTAGACAAACGAAAAAGAACAACTGTTCAACTTATTTTGCATAACTCGATATAATTAAACAACTATGAATAAGATCTAACGCTATAGATATTTAATACTCTTGATGAAAGTAGAAAAGAGTCATTGCAAGGTGCGAAGAAAGACTTTGGTAAAATGGCGAAAGTAGGGAAGGCCGTTGAAGGAGGTTAGCCAAATTACAGCCTCCGTGTCAGGTGGGGTGATTGATGCCTCTGCCCCCAGAAACCTCCGTGGCGCTTTCCAGGAAATTAAATGGAAGCGAAGGATTGGAGATGGAAGAAGGAGCAAAAGAGACGCGATCACGGTCCATAGTGCAAACTGATTATGGTCGCAATCATTTATTGGATAGTATGCTTAAGCGAGAGATTATTTAATAGCACGCTTTTGCTCTTTGCCTTGGCCCGGAAGAATATGCTTTAGTATTTTAAAACATCACCCCCCTTTGCTAACGTTTTCTAATGTAATTACGTTTTATTTCTTACAACTACCTATAATTATTCTGTCTCACCTTAAAAAAAAAAAAAAGAAAACTCAAATTACAATCGTTCTATTTCTACCATAAGAAATTATTTTCAAAACGCAATATAAGTGCAAACGATAATAATATAGAAAAAGTTTATAATTTATATACCATAAGTGATTCGTATCTAAAGTATTGGAGCAAACTCTTGGAAGATTCACGAGCACTTCTGAAAGTTCTGAAAGTGCAAGGCGCGACTATGGGCCAGCGGTAGGCCCTGACGGGAGTCGTGATGCAATAAAATAGCGCCACCCACCGGGTCTCCTTACTATCTACCGAGGATCTCAGCAATGCCTCACTCGAAGCCTGGTGTACTCGATGCGAACCAAGCGCGCTACCACCACCACCACCACCACCACTACCAAACCGAGGGATCCGAGGCGGAGGGCAAGGGTGCATAATGAACTCGTTAATTAACTATCAGGAAGCTCGATCGAATCTGATAACGATCCCTGCCACACGACGCGCCTTTCTCCGTCCCCGAATCCGTCCCCTCGATCCCCTCCAAGAGCCTTACATGTTACCTCTCTTTACGATCTACTCCTGTATCCGTCCATGCTTCACCGAGACCCAATACACTCGAAACAACAAACTCCGAAATATAAAAGTATCTTTTTATTATACAGGATGTTCAAAAACCTAATTAAACCGTATTAAAATATTAAACAATCTTGCGTTATAAAATATTAAACATTGAACCTAGAAATAAAATAAATATTTTAATAATAAATTGAGTATCCGACGATAGTCTATTGATATGCTAGAAAGAAAGAGAGAGTTGGAATCTCGTTTAATTGAAGTCCGTAGAAGCCGGTTGCGGGTGGTTTCCCGCTGCTAGACCTCGCTCTAATAATATGGTTTTACTCTGAGAGGCTCCCGACAGCGATATCGCGACGCCTCCGGCCAGGTCTCTCTCTTCAGCGTTCCTCCTATCCATCCGTCTACCAATTTCCCTTCCTTCCTTCCTCTTGATATGATTTCATTTAAACGCCGCCACCACCTTTCGCGTGCAACACTTTTCGAATGCTACTACGATCCTACCAAAGATAACAACTTTACGTGTTATGTTCATTCTCATTTCAATATGTAGATCATTTCCCTTTATTCGTGACGAGGGACGAGATCGCTAACATTTATTTATAAGCATTTTCTTGGGAATAAGAAAAGATAGGGAAAGTGACCGGAAAGAAGAAAAAATACTACGAGAAACTTGTTTTATACTTTAGCCCATTAAATATAGCTGTATGTATATATATATAAATTTTCACGATAATGAAACTATAATTACCAAGTTCGTTTGCATAGTTATGTTAATTCGATACCGTGATGCATTTTCTCTCTGATTTTCATCTCGTTTCTCGTTTCGTTTTAACGTAACGTCCTAACGTCACGTCAGACGTATCACCAACTACTACATAGATTACAAGTGAAAGCGCTAAATTACTTACATTACCTGTTGCTATTATGCGAACTTTTATTTCTCTCTGTATCATATCTTTTATATATATATTTAAATTTTTAATTTCTTACAAATTCGACCGATAAATTTCATTAAAAAAAAAGAAGTAGAATAAATTATCTTATAGATTTATCGAATATAGATTTTCCTCGTCTTTTAAACAATCAATTTCTCGCGGTGGAACGTCGAAAGGCTTAGTATTTTTTTTTTTTTTTTGTTTCAGTCAACGTCGATGCCGAACGTTGTGAATGCAAATTCGCCTAAATGTCGGATCATTTGTTGAATGCAAATAAGATACATCGTTGCAAGAGGCGTGAGTTATGTATTATTATGCATTCAAGGCGTAATTCGTCGAAAGGTAACCGAAGTGGGAAAGAGAGAGAGAGAGAGAGATGATCGGTTCGTCGCTTGCGATCGATGACCGTTCGAACAAACATTCAAGCACGACCGATGCAACCGATATAATCTCCCCCACCTCTTTCTCCTCATCACGTAATTTGACGAGAGATATTTTTGGCTTTAACAGGAAGCGTCGAATTTAACGCGAGAAACTTAGGTACATCAGATAGATAAATATCTAGTTATTATATATCTTCTCGTGGGAGAGTTGTTTCTTATTTTAGTTAAGTAGTTTAGTTGCACTTGTTTTTTAACATCTATTCGTCGATATGAAGCCATTTAATCGGACATAGCTTTATTTAGAAACTACCACCTGCTTAAACTTATCGTTAATAAGATTTCATTAACTAATAATAATCTAAAGCTATAAACGTTTATCAAAAAAGTATCTTTGATATAAGAAACTTTGAGTTATTAGAATTGAATGGATATAAAGTAACAATACTTGAACTATCTAACGGCGTATGTCGAGTATTAAATTAACCTCATAGCTTATTGCGCATATCGATAATATCTACGTGACACGTATTCATTCGTTCATGCGTCAACACTCGTGCAAACAACCGATCGTAACGTAACATAGATTCTATGTAAGTACTTAGTAACTCAAATTGAATTCCATGACTCCTCTTCCACTTACAATTAAATGAAGAATATTCGCGAAATCTGCTATCATTTTTTCCGACATATTTTATATTACTAATTCGTACCTCTCTCTCAACGAAATTTAATAAAATTATTCAAACGAATCGTGTTACTGGAATAATTAAACCTTTCTAGGATACCGTTAGCTTTAAAACGAGATCGTGGACCTAATTATTGCCTCGTTATGGCACATAGCTGGATACCGCAAACTTAATTTTCTTTCTTTTCACTAACATATTTAACGCGATATCGGAGAGGCATTCGAATTCTTAGAAAACGCGGAACGCCGCCACGTCTATGTAATTATTCTAATAAGTACATCAAATCCTAGTATTTAAGTGCACCGTTATTTGCGAATTATAGCACTTGGACGAATTTTAGTATCGAACATCAGTACCTCCTACGCTTTTCATCTAACTTACGAGTATATCGAATGAAAAATTCCATCTTGAAATAATGCAAAATGATCATCGTATAAATAGTATATGACAATAATTTCTAATTTCTAATTTCAGCATAATCCTTACGTATTTCCATAGTTCTGTAGGAAGGAGAAAAGTGTATGGGGAAAATTCGTTTGAAGGGCGAAGAAAGGAAGGGAGAATATTTCCAAGAAAGCCCTGTTGCTATCGGTGGGATCGTGAGCGATGCTAATGGGCCGACTTTACAACACGGTATGTCGAGTACACAAAGAATTACCACAGAGCTCAGGGGCATCGCGTGTTACCGTTTCGCTCATTTGCCTGGAAAGGAACATCCTTCTTCGTCAAGGTGCACGCTTATTTCAATAATTAAACACTAATGTCTCTCTTTTCGCAAGAGGATTAGCTTGTCGCTGAACTTGTAGAAAAATCTTTTTATATCTTTTTTACATTTCGTATAAATATCGAATACAATGAATGCGTTAGTAAATGGAAGAACGAAGAGACGTTCACGAGTTGATAAAAGAAACGAAACATAAATAGAAGAAGTACACGTACGAGAGGTAGCGGGGTTGGCTGGCATTAGTGGCTTCCTACGTGAGACAAATAGATGCGTAGGTATAACGGAGTGTATTCACCTGGCCACGTCGTTACCTGACACACGTCCTAGGCAATTACTACAAACTTACTACAAAGTTCGTCGATCTTTTTCCTACGATCTACAAACCGACTTTTCGTTAAAACGCAAACTTCTTCCTATCGGAAATAAAAAAATGATATTAAGTGTTCCTATAAAAAGGCAGTAGTAAAACAAAGATGGGGCCGATTAAATCGGAAGCTGAGCGGCTACGATTGAAATGCTAAAGCTCCTCGATCGTCGACCGACTCTTCCGGTATAATAGATTTGTATAGGTATTATATTATACACTCTTACAGATAACACATATACGTATAACTTCTATCACGATATCCTGACTAGCAGCAAACGCACCTACGCGTTACGCGTATATTCATCGAGTCCTACGATAGTCCGCAATGGATGATGAGCCAGGTGTACGAGGTCAGCAAGCAGCAGTCTGATCGTTTATGCACGGTGCCTCCTTTCCCGACAATAAAATTGCGCCAAGTGTCCGCTCTTTGCGGCCTGTGTGGGCTGTATATTCATCCAGCTACTCGTACCGACTCCCATCAAACGCATACCTTAATACGCATTTATACGATGCCTTCTAAGCGACAAAAGCGATTCCATCCTCTATCTCTTTCTCTTTCTCTCTCCCGTTTCCGATGTATCAAGCTTTATTAAAATCTTTTGCTAAAGCCGTCGAAAGGAAAAGCAAAGAGACTCGACAAGATATGAACGTAGGTTTACAATGTTGACGCACATCGAGAAAGGAAAATAAGATGAAGAAGAAACTTTTCTTTCTAGATATAGAATAGCAGACGTAAGCTATTGCGTGGGTCCTTTTGCGTCGGTGAAATTGGCCGTACGAAAAAAGTCAAAGAGACAAGGTTTGACTACTGGAGTAATTCTTCTTCTTCTACTTCAACAAGAAAAAAGAAAAGAAAAACTTTCCTTCTTCGATATTCCAGTAACGTACTAACCCCCACAAATTATTCTATATTCTTTCTCTCTCTTTCTGATTCCAGTACATTCACTGTTTCTACACTAACCGAATTTATTGGCCTTTAAATCGTTGGAAGAAATCCTTTGAAGGAGAGAAAAAGGAGGACACAACGAAGCGCAAGTCAGCCGCGCGTATCTTCGAGCCGGTCCTTCCTGTCACATCTCATTACCATAGTGTACGACTCGGTAATTACAACAATTAGTATAATAATGAAGAAAATTGCCATTCGCACGTCGTTTCCTTGAAGCGTTTCGGAGGTAAGCATTGAAAACCGTGTCGCATTACTTCGTGTTGCTCGCTGTGCACCTCTTCGAGACTTTGCATTCAATTAAGAGTTAATTGCTCTTCTCGACTTCCTGGGGGATCCTCTATTTCCTCATTTACTATCCTTTTACCAAGTATAAGGAAAAAGAGAGAGAGAGAGAGAGAGAGCAAGTCGATTACCCCGAGTCGGTTCCATTGTTTTAAAGTAAAGTCGTACGTTTCTTCGTCGAAACAATGTCGTTTTAACAGAAACATAAGTCTCCTAGATTCATTTTCATTTTATTATTTCATCTTTAATTTATCTTTTTTTTTCCTAATTTATTTTCTTAATGATTATTCGAAAAATATTACAGTATTTAAGGTGAAGGCATCAGTCAATACAAAAAAAATACTAAAATTACAACTTTATAATGATATATAAATACTTTTTATTAGATTTAGTATTACCATAGCATGCATGTGTAATGTTCGGAAAGTCATATAAATAACAGTTAATAGAAGTATTATGACAGAAGACGTCATCACGTTAGTCTGAAGGTGAATTTCGAAGAGGACGGTACTCCGATCATTTAATTCGAGCTTTTAGACATCAATACACATTCCTATCGATTAATTAACAATTATTTTAATATACTAAAACATTCTTTTTATATTACAACACTATTTAATCCTCGTAATCATCACTGAACATGTGTGATAAAATAATTACAATAGAATGCAAAAAATACTAAAATTACAACGTTATAATGTTAAATACTCTTTATTAGAATTATTATTACCGTTGCACACATGCGCGCAATGTTCGGAAAGTCATATAGACAAGATGCAATAAAAGAGTTTTGATAGATGACAACTGATCGACTACTGGTCCCTTCACCTTATTCCACTCGTGAATGTTGACGGTTGTATCGATGAAAAACGCATAACATTTCTTCGTTAGAAACTTCTAACGGAAGTAAAGGCCACTTCCTTCGACTGAATGTTCCGACACACCTGTTCCTACGATCGTGTAGTACTATCGCGGTGAAAGGTTTCACCGAGTACTCGACGAGTTCGTTTCACCAGTCATTCGCATTGTCGTTGAGATTTAATTTCCTGATGAGTTGAGCACTATCTACTCTTTATCAACTAAGATTAGATTGAGAACACGCTATGTTGTTACATAATTGCAATAAACAAACGAAGTCCTTTTATCGATAGGTATCAGATTAAATTAACTTCACGAGCCTTATACGTCCCTATTGGATTGAATTTAAAAAATTAGATTGCATCCAAATTTTTTCTAAATTTCGATATTAAATTGTTTCAACTAATTAAAAGAAATATTTCTACAATGACGCACGAATTACAAGAATCACTTCTTTACGATTGGAATTATAACCTGTTTTTTGTCAAAACTATGTTACCAAATCTTAGAAATATACAAGGTAAAAGTTGAAATAATTTAACTTATTTTCAATAACGTTTTCTATTGATGAAAATATTTCTATAATTATAGACAGACAAACCGTTGTGAGATGGTTAAGATTTTTAAAAAATTGTACAAAGTCAATCGATGAAATGAAATTACGAAACAAATTTATGTACTTTCTCGTTCTGAACGTTCAAGATGGTGAATTGAAAACACCTTTTAACAAGCCACCACCCAATCAACCGTTATTAACAATGACGAATTTGCTGGTAAATGAAAAAATGATCTTACATTTTATAAAATAAGTAATTTTATTGAATAAAGATTAATTATTGCAGTCTGTAGATGCTGACGAGAGGATGCAAAAAGTTGGTAAAATTACAAAACTCAAAAATATGATCGGTCAAGGAAGAAGATCAGAATTGTTACGCCGTTCACCGGACGGTGGGGATTTTCTTTTATCTCAGCCAATACCTGATGTAGGTGCTTTTTGTTACATAGCCGTTTTATCAAAAAAGAAATGAAATCTATTTAAAACATCAATTCTTATCTGTTTTTTTTTTTTTTTCATGAGTCACGCTACACTTCGTTACTCGTCAAGAAATGTAATATTTTCTAAATGTATTTAATATTAATTTACCATATACTTTATAATATATTGTTCGATGGTATAGTGTTTTCTTTCTCGTACGATTGAAGTGAGAGAAGTTTCAAATACCGATATACTTGATTCGCGATAGGTACTTTCGTCACGGTTTAGGAAAAAAAAACTTGGTGGGAGTAGCCCGAAGCGAAAACGACGAAGTAAAAAAAGAGGGAGATGATGCTCGTGCCTTTGGGAGGGTGGAATTTTTCGAGACGCTTGCAATTATAACCACCGCGGGTAATAAAGAACGGTTGCTAACTCATTGCTACGATCGACTACCGAGTATCCCGTTAAGGACCTTTTAGTCACGGTTCGCCATATATCCAAAAGGAGCTTCTCCAAGGGTTTTCGGCATAACTTATGAATTCATGTTAGGTCCTCTGTGTCGTCCTCTCCGCCGTCGATCAAGCCTTGCTGCAGCTCGATCCCTTTCAGGGATGCTCCTTATTTTCAAATAAACAACTAACGCGAATTTCATCTGGAACGTTGTTTAGCAATTTTTTCATCGTACCTTCTTTGTTAGTTCAATTATCCGTGGTTTCCTTGATAAAAGTGATCAACTCTTGCAATATTTATTAAGTCGCGCATAAAAATATAGACAAAAAGTTATTTATAAAAATGAATAATTCTTTAAAAGAATTTGTTAGTCTCTCTAAGAGAAGATTTTTTCAAGAAGAAATTCAACGATACGTCCCTGTTCGGTCTCGCGTGGTATATGAGCCTCGTAACCATATCTCATTTCATACCTGCAGAGAAAGAGAGAGAGAGAGAGAGAGAAAGAGAAAAAGTAAGATGAATGCACGAGCCGAGAGTAAAGGAGTAGAAGAGAGAAAAAGAGAGAAAGACGAGAAGCAAGCAAGCACTCGTCGAACTCGATGCGTGGCAGATTCGGTTCTCTTCTTCAATCTTTCAAGCTCTTCTCTTGGAACCTCTTCAGACGTAGCCGCCACCTCCGCTGCGCATCGAACTGTCCGTGCAAATTTCAATTTTTTACTGCTAATCTGCCAGCTAATAGCCCCACACTACATCATCTGCCCTTGACTTTACCCGCGACTCTGTTTGCGTCTTCATTGCTTCTACCTATGTGAGACAAATACGATGCCGAACCTTTTCTTAACGTTTTCCTTTACTACCAATAACCTAAACCTATGAACAAAAATTGTAAAACCGTCGAATTTTAAAAAAGCTCACGGGGTACCTCTTTGATTTCCACGAATCTATTGTATTCAAACATTCGACAGTAAGCGTCGATTGATAATCAATGTCATACAACCCCGAATTCAATTGATCTTGAAAATAAGGGCACGTTCACCCTCCACTGAGATAATGACACGCTCGAAGGAATTCGATCCTTCATTCTCACGATCTTTCCTATATTACGATAATTTCATAGTAGAATTTTAACGGTTAAAATCCAACAAATACACTCTTTATTAATAGAAAAGACTTTTCACAATCTTTGTAAAATCTTTGAAGACAATGATTAAAGGAAAGTTTTTGGTAGGAAGAAAATAAGAGCGTTCGGATTAAATATCACACCCTGTAAAATACGTCGATGGCCGGTACCATTAGTCTCCTAACTTGGTGTGGATTGAGACTAACACCCTCTCTCTCTCTCTCTCTCTTTCTCGTCTCCTTGTTCCTTTCTTTTTTCTTTCCCATCTCTCTCTTTCCCAACTCTCATTCGTTGCTACTCTGATGATTTATTGCAATATTTTGACGTGAAATATATATAAGAAAGATGAATTGACAGGCGACTCTTTATGGCGAAAAGTTTGCTATCCTAACTCGGTAGACTCCACTGCTCCCTTTGCACGAGCAAATGTTAGTCCCCCTCGTCAACTGAATCCCTTGAATATCTTTTTCTTTTTCTATTCTTTTTTTCCTCTTAATTTTGATATTAATCGCATATGCAGCAACTTCCCATATACAGTGGGTGTAGAAAGTATTCGCACACCGATCAATTTGAAATAATAATAATAATCTTTTCTTCCTATTCATTTCATTTACGAAAATTAGTCGGTGTACGAATACTTTCTACACTCACTGTATATTCAGGACAGTACATATAATTAACTTTATAACTTCGTATTTTTCAATTATTTATAAAGTAATCAGTAAATTATTAATTTTGGTAATTATATGATTTATTAACAATATCGCATAATGTAACACTTTCAGCTTAGAAAAATATTCGAACTTGTATTAAATTTAGAAATGATTGTAAGTATAAGCCTATATAACATATCTCAAGTGTGTTTGACTCAATGATCGAATAAAAAGAAGCTAAGAAGGTAGGAATATCGATCGATTCTCTTCTACACTTGACGGCAACTCGCGCGTATATCACGCAAAGCACACAATATACTACACCCACGCATCTCGTCAAGTAATTATCTAATAAAACGGCGTTCAGGCCGTTTAAGAGTATACACCTACGCGTGCTCGCGCGAACGCGTAAATATAGGCATGTCCTGCTCGGATAAAGAGAGAAAGAGGAAGAGAAAGATCTTATATGCGCAAAGGTCACAATACCATTAAGTAAGATATTATACTTTGTTCGTTCATTGTATTCAGATACCGTATATACCAAGCACGATCAAGTAATACTTACTAAAACATTTTCTTCATACGGAAGCTTATTTGCCATTCATAGAATTGCAAGAACGTGGTCATTGTATTACCACATTACCTAAGTTCTAATATTTTCAACTAACTCACTGCCATGTGAGCCTCACACCATTTTTCATATCACGTTCATTTGCAAAACGTTTACTAACTGATGAAAAGAAAAAAAGGTGTGCTGTACAATCTAACGTTAAAGAGATACTTCCAACCTACTGGCGTTTTAATCAACGAAAACGAAGGATATATGAGCGAACGAAAAGCCACACTTTCCTTGTTCCATCGAGATAACGAAAAAAGCGATAAGCGAAGGAAAATGGAGTGCTCCATTTATATATATTGGTAATTTCTGTTAGAACCGATCAGGGGGAGTCAAACTGCACGTTATCTCGTTCGGCATTTTGGAAATTATAGGCCAAATGTGACTGACCAACTGTCAGCTTTTAGAATCAGGGAATAAAAAAATGCCCACATTTTACGGCATTGTGCTGTAACGTATGCAGATGCACCCGGGGGGGGGAAGAAAACGATCGAATTTTTTGCCTTCTTTTTTTTGGGGAGAAAAGAATCAATATTTGCATAAAATCGAGAATCCGTGAAGAATCGCTATAGAAGGTCGTTACTGTGCATTGCGAGCGATGATCTGTACGAGAAGTGGGGCTTTACTTGCCCTTTTTTCACGGTATATTTAACACTGCTCGATCCGTTCTACGTAGTTGAATCAGTTCTAACTATCTGTCTAAAAAGCGTTAAAACGGTGACGCTTGGAAGAACAATTATTTTTGAAAAAAAAAAAAAACAATAAAAAAGTAAAACAACATATTTTGATTATTATTTATTTGGTGGTAAGCGTGAGCGTTGAATCAGTCGTAGCTCGATAAAACTTGCTTATATATTTTCCTTAATGTTCACAAAACACGCGAGATACTTTTTGTCTTTCGTAGTCGTTTTCGATCTCGTTTCAGAGAAACCAGCCTGTCGATACGATATATATATATATATATATATATATATATATATATATATAGAAATTTATCGTCTTGTTTATCATTTAATACGCTTCATCGACTTAATGCTTTCATGAGCTTTTCGTTTCTAATAAAAAATTTCTTATGAAAAAGTATCAATATTACTTTTTTATTATTCGTCATTTCCATGAAATTGTATTTATTCCAAGTTCTTCAATTTTATATATCCATCTATTTATCATTCGTGAAAGAAAGTTCTCGGGAACATGATGTCTTCCCTCGAAGTCTTTTACCTCACTAATGCGAAAACTCGAGGACGTTAAGTGGCTCAACTAGCCACCGTCTCTTTGATGCTCGCCGACGCTTACTCGCGCTACGCAACCGAGTAACGCCGCATGCTAGTATATTTCACAGTAATCACCAACCAGCCGTTTCTTCCTTTTAATTCCTTCGTTACTCATAACGCTCCCTTCATATGCACGCGATCGACCAAATATTATTCCCGCTTTGTTTTTAATCAATTTTATAATCGAACAAGATCAACATACGAATATGTATAATAAAATACAATATCGTCATTGTTTCAAGAAGTCAATGACATTATCTTATATACACTTTAATACTACTCAATTCGTACCAACATATATATATATATATATATATACGTGGTAATGGTGTGAAATTTATTGTCGATTATGTCGATTATAAAAGAAAACGTGTCTAATTTAATTATGATAGGATTGAAATGGTTTTTATCTAATAATTATTATTAATTACTGGCGTTGTTGGGTATGGATATTGGGTGTATGAATTAATCCCTTCCGGCCTGTTAAATTGCGACTCGTTAGCCACGACAGTAGCCGGCAGCTGGATTGAATTGAGGCGCGTGCTATATTATGCTTGATATCGCTGTGAAACTCAATACCGCCGCAGCTCGAAAGACCTCGACCTCTTGTCGTGACTCTCTGCTTCTGTTTCTAGCTTATTGCCATATTTAGAAAATGAACGATCAACTAATCAGCTAAGAGTTATATGTATACGTAATGACGTAAATAAAATGCTTATTTATAGATTTCTTTAAGTGTATCTAATCAATTATCTTATGGTTATCTTTTTTATGACAATATAGAAGAATTATGTAAAGAAGGATATATGCTAATATTTGAAATGATATATGTTCACGATTGCTCTCACGCTTTGAACGTATTTATACGTTACGTTGAAAAACGTGCTTGTATGCATGCGCACCCACGCAATTCCACCTCTTCGCTCATTCTCATTCCCTCTCTACTCTTCTTCCTAAGAGTCAAACGTAAACGAGCAATTCACCTTAATCCGGTGAATATTTCGTTGTATTAAAGTAACGCATACATTGACTAAAAGACAGTGGGAGAAAATGAGACGGATGGATAATTTAATAGGCAGTAAGATAGAGAAGGAGAACAAGAGAGATGAGATGTTAGCAATTGACGAACGTCGAGAAAAGGAAGAAGAGCGTGCAACGCCGAGGTCGATCTACGGTCGTGTCCGCGAAACGTCATGAATCCCAAGAATGTCACTTATCTAATCCTCCTACTATACTTTTTTTGGTCTTGAAAACTCTAATTGGCCAACCAATTACGTACAAACTACGATGAAAATATTATACAAGTATGTATGTGTAGTGTATTTTCTAGTTTCATAGATAGGGACATAGATAAGAAAGATAAAACTATGCAGATACTTAAGTTAATAACAATCGATGATATTACATATTTCTCGAATATATTTCAAATTTTTAACGAACTTTCGTTAATGAACACAAGTACTTCGTTTGACGATACGCAGTAATAACGTAATTCTCCCGAATTCATTGGAGACAAGCCTTGATCCGCTAATTACCACAAAAGGAACCGCTTATTTTATAATCATACGTTACGCTCCCTCACATGCTTAATGCCAGGAATATGTGCGCATCATGACGCGGTCGTAGTCACGCGCACACGATATCGCAAATGCAGAACGAGCCAACGATCTTTCTGAACAGACGAAAATTTCTTACTTCAGTTAAATTCAAAACTTCTTTCTGCGTTCAATTGAATTATTTTTTATAGAGGGTGTTTCATACTTCTGGGCATATATTTAAACACTAATTTACTTCACTTTGACATCACAATATAAGTAGGTACTAACTTACATTTACGAGACACCCCGTATGTAGTTAAGACACCCCCTATGCAAGTTTAAAATAATATTAAAATCTTGTTTTATATATATATATATGGTTTCTTGATCGAATAGTAAGGAAAGGATACTTTGGAATTTCGTGGAAGTAGAATGGGTGGGTAAAATGAGAAAGGAACCATCCGGAAAATGGAAGTCGACCTGAGGTGTCCGAAAAGGAACCTTGAAATTGCGAAAGACGATGGGGAGGCCAGAAGTCGGCTCCCTTTGATCTGTCAATATATCTATATGTTCCTTCACGCTGTTTCAAAACTGAAACCTCATTATTACTCCCGCGAGCCGAAAAATCGCCTTCGAGATATACCTGGTGTGCCTTCGACGGGAGAGCGTTCTCGATTTCACGCCAACTTCTTCGTGGGCCCGCGCCGTATCGATTGATCGTTTTTCAAAATAAAAACCGCCCACAAACTCATCTGGATTTTTCCTCTTATTCATTTCCTAGAGCCACGACCGACCCATGAGTGACATTACGAATCTTTCCATGCATATGGTTTCTTATTCGTTTTGTTTTTTTGTTTATTTTATTTTAATTTGTTCATTCACCAAACGTAAAATCCATTTTTGACGAATTCCATGATATCGTAAGTTTTCAAAGTAATAAGCAAGATGATCCGTTCGCTACCTGTACTATGTTGAATGAAAATAACAAGGAAACCGAGTAAAAGCTTCGGAAAACAGAAGGCAATAAATAACTCGAGAGTCATAAACCATGGGAATGTATATAAGCAGAATTCACAGGAAAAAGTAAAACGTCTCCTTTGTTGCTTGGTAAACGTCCTTTATTTTTCCTATTCTCCAAATATTTCTTCTAAAGAATATTACACTTTTCTAATATCAGTCGAGAGACCTTAGAAATTGAAAAACATACAAAAATATGGTAAAAATTTTGAGCAAACATAATGATACAGGTAGAATCTTGAATTATAGGATCTCTTGAAAGACTTTTCTTTTCTTTGAAAAGGACAAAAAAAACGATGGAGCAACAGTTTCTTCTTTAAAAAAAAATTCCAACTATTGCGGTAAAAATTAGCAAAAAAGATAAAACTCTTAAGGATAAATATTTTGTTCTCTTGAAGTACCGATTTTCGTGCCATTGTACTTTGAACGTGTTGCACCCACTCGAATTACCGAAATTTGGAATTTTTTTCCGATATCCAGCCTGAGATAGAAATACTTTGTGTGTATGTGAAGGGTAAAAAATAATTTTTATTCCCACACCTGGCCACGTTTGAGATATCTTCAATCTATCGAAGAGAAACGATAAAAAAAAACGAAACGGATAAAGAAAGAAATTTTTTCCTTGGCTCTCGTACATGTTAGGATCAAAACCTTTAATTTCGCACGTAATGGGACGTCTTTATTGCCGTTTGGAGGGTGCGGTACCGTCAAGGAGTCTTGACAATAAAAAGAATTCGTATGGCAAGTAGCAACGTTTTACGCCGTTCAAAACGAACCTTTTTTTCATGCTTTCCCCCAAAAAATGCAGAAAACAAGTAAAATCTGTTCGTAACGGTAACTAGAAGTACGATTATTACATCGACTATTTTTCCCTACAGAATACAATTTAAAAAGAAACAAAAAACAACATCTTTGGAAATGTTAGAAAAAAAATTGTATTAATCGTAAATAGAAAATAAAATTTGAAGTACGAGAACAGCTTGAATTCGAAATGGAAAAGTAAGATTGGAACGTTCTTTGGTTTCGCTGCTTGAGATGTCAGAAGCCGCAGGTGGGTGAATGTTAGGCTAACATTCGTACGTATAGAATATACCTATACAGATATAAGTCGTCGGGGCTCGAGAGAGGGTCATGGGGTCAAGAGGTAGCAACTGCTTGGTGTTTTACGTTCAAGCAAATAAATGTTATTTATTAAATGTTTCTCGTGCTACTTTTTTCTACAGTAATATTGTAATTACTATAGAAATTTTGAATATTGGAAAAAAGTGTTTTAATTTAAACGAGTTTATCGATAATAATAGGATTCGTAAAGATTATTCGATCCATCAAGGTAACATATTGACATTGATACCTGTTGAGTAAGAGACAGGTGGAAAATTAGTATCTAGCTAAAAGAGCTCGAGTTGGTGAGTGAAGTCGACCCTTCACAAAGTACCGTGCAAAGAGCTCACGCAGGTACCTACCCATTTCCATATAGTTACCCCTTGCTCGCAGGTTCGTCCCATTGAATATGAAAAAAGGGGAAGCCCGGCACCTGCAATAGTACGAGCGGGGTCATGCAAATACCAGCACGCGATGAATAAAAAAGAGGGTTCATATTCAAGGGAGAAAGGGTTTACTTTATTCAGATTAGGTTCCCTTTCTATCTATCACTTTCTTACTTATACATCTAGTCAATTTATACAGAACCCTCAGGTGAGGTCACCGATCCCCTTTGGTTATAAAAGTCAAGTGACTCTATTTTCTATTATGAATACAACTAATTCGTGATACAGTGATTCTCACATATTTAAGTATACAAAAAAAAATAACAAAGATAAAAAAGTGATTTGAACAGTGAGGATTTGTCCTTACTTCGATATACCATCTTGAATGACATTCCGGGCATAGAATAAATCGAAGAAATCAAAGGGCGTAGATATTATTCGCGCCTATATGGTAAATTCGGTATCGCGACTAGTGTCGTGGGGGCGTCATTAAAATCAATACCGGCTCGCTTGGTCTTTCTCCTCAATCTCCCTCTCAGCCACCCTCGTGCGCGAGCCCTATCGCGTCGCGAGCAAGGAGAGAGAAGAAAGAGAAAGCAGGGGAACGAGGGTGGCGGAAGCAAAGAAGGGGATGCCCCTCTACCCGCTGTTTTTGTGCTGTGCGGAGCGAAAAGAGGAAGAATAGGGGTGGTAGCGCGATAAGAGGAAGGGTGCAACGTTCGCGAGGTTAGCTACGCAGAACACGCCGATGAAGAGTGGGGAGGGTGACGTTCCTATGACCAATAAGAGCCTCTTTAAAGTGCTCTTTTTGCGCATCGGACTGCGCATGCTGAATTCAAATCCGTTCGAGCTACCGATGAGCGAAATATAGGTAATAATGCTTGCCGTGTTAGTGCTGCTGGTGGTAGTGGTGATGGAGGTGGTGGTACTTCGTCTTTAGTTGCATGGAAATATGATAGCGTGATAAGAGGAAGGAGGAAGAAGTGGGAAGAACGGTAGTAGGCCCACCGACCAATAATGGAACTGCTTTAAAGGCACATTTTTTTGCACCACTATTGCGCATGTCAAATTCAAATATTGGGAGTGGTGAAGAGATTTCCCAGATGGATATGGAAATATGATAGATGAGAGATGTATGTGCCTATAAGAGTCAAAAGCTACTATGGCGAACGCTTTTAACAATTGAAATTTGTTTAACGCTACCACAAAGGAATTCAAGAAATTAAAACAATTTATAATAGAATATCTTTTTTTGAACTTTTATGATATATGAAAATAATAAAGATATAGTCATTCTCTATCTCAGTAATGTATAGAAGACCGACAAAGAAAAATATGTTAGATGCAAATATTCGTGGAATAGTCATTCTTGATGGGCGGGGGGTCAAGGGGGACGGTGTGGGAGAGGATAGGGGGAGGCGCACACACGCGGGGTAAAAAGGCGCGCTCTCAGCGTCGCGCCGGGCGGAGCCGTACGCAGCGTTTGGATTGGAGAGGATTCCCCACCTGAACGATCGAGCATCCCCACCATTAGATTCGTCCACTCGTGAAGCAGTCCATCCTTCTCCCACGCGTGAGCTTTTCGCGCTCGCTCGTGCGCCGGCGGCGGCGTGCGGCGGCGGTGGCGGCGTGCGGCGGTGGCGACGGTTACAACGGCGGCGGCGGTGGCAACGGCAACGGCAACAGCAACGGCAACGGCACGGCAGCGGCGGCGACTTAGACTCCCCCACCTTCCAACTATTACGGCCTCGGCAAGTCCGCGTACGCGCTTCGCGTCAGCCGTGGCCGGTAGGCGGCCTGCCGGACCTACGTGGGCCCTCTAGTGTAGCTGCACACATGCACGCGACAGCATCTAACCGCCGTCGCAGCCGCAGCCGCAGCCCTCCGAGCTGCTCTCCTACCTGCTGCTGCCGCCGCCGACGTCGTCGCGTCATCTCCTCGCGTAGTCACCTTCACCCTCACCCTCCTGTTAACCTACCTTAGAGTTCGAAGCGAAACCTTACTTACAGTTGTTCCGTTCTCAAACACGTGTAGTTTGTGAATTCGTTTCTGCAATGACAGCCGTTATCGCTATCTCCGAGACCGAGTGACGCTCTTACGGATTGAACAGTGTCGTCTGTTGGTTGGCAAACTTCGCGGGTGTTTCGTGTTGTCTCTTGATAAGGTGGACGAGAGGTCGTGTAAGACAGTGCTTCACGAGAGTGACGCTCTTTGAGTGGCGCAGCGTTTACGAGCTGTCAGTGGTGTGCTTTTTATGTATCATCTCACTCGATGCTATTATCTCGTCAAGAAGAATTTCGAGTGATCAATTAAAAATAGTCGATAGAAGAGCCGGTCACGTTGGATCTCGCGGCGTTGTCTGCTTACGGGGGCGTATCGGGACCCAGGGTCGCGGTGGCGGGCACTGGGCTTCTCGCGCTACCCGGCTTGATACCCGAGAAGGGTTTATCATCGCCCGGCGGCCAGTCGAAAGTAAATTTCGCAGGGCTGGCGGGTCTCGACAGCGAGGCGGTGCGCCGCTGGGTCGCGGAGGCCGCGCGGATTCGCCAAATTCCACCTCCGGTCTTGATACAACCAACTGCTCAACCGCCTCCACCGTCACCCCAGCAGCAGCAGCAACAACAACAACCACAACAACAACAACAACAACAACAACAACAACAGCAACCACAACAACAACAACAACAACAACAATCACAACAACAACAGCAATCACAACAACAACAACAACGGCAACAGCAGCATCACAGTCATCGACAACGGCAGGAAGCTAGCCCACCTTTAGTGGGACCTACCCCTTTCGTTTTATCAACCTCGATGACCCATACCCCCAGCATGCATCTGTTGGAAAACAACAATTTAGTGGAAGTTGCGATGTCACAGCAACAACAGCAGTCCCACCAGCAAATGCAACAACAACAAAAACAAAAACAGACCAGTCCAACGAACAACAATACCATAGAAGCTTGGAGATCGATTCAGGATAGTCATCAATGGTGGAGCACGCCTAGTGCAGTACTTCAGGAGCAACAGCAATCGCAACAACAACAACAACAACAACAACAGCAACAGCATGTAGTACCGATTGCCCGAATCAGTCAAGCGCAAGCTCTCGTCGCTGGTGCGATTTGCGAACAGGTGCAAAGGCATCAAATTCATTCTGAGATAGATCAACCTCTCGATTTTTCCGTCGGAACTCTTCAACAACACAGGCTACAATCGCGAGTTAGGATTATGCACGAGAGACTACAGAATAGGATTACTGACAACAACAACGGTACAGTCAGCGCACAAAAGATCAGGGTATCTGGTAGTAGACGAAGTTACAGCCCCAGCGAGGCTAGTACCAGTAGTAGCGAGGACGAGGGTGTATCCACTGGGGGTAGTCCGCCAGGACCCCTAAGAGATATCGAAAATGGTGAGTTTTATAATCCTTAGATCCTAATTCTTTGAAATAACGTTTCTTTGGATCATCGACACGTTGAACGCGCATATAATTGGGCTCATAAATTTATACATAGTCGTGTATAATCGCTTATTAGATTTCGATAAATGAGACACGATTAATGGTTATCTCTGATACTAATCGCCCTGATACCTGGAATTATCACTAGCGCGTTCGTGATCTTTCAAAGCGTATTAACGAATGAGTCACACGGTCGATCGAAGTTGGACGATAATATTCGCGTTAACGTCTAAAGTATATATGTATGTAGTATAATTTTCATCGAACTAATGTAAAGTCATTCCGTTATGATCTATAGATGAGATTTAGCGATGTCTTTCAACGCTATTAATCAAAAATAGTAGCCCAGCTTGAATTTATTAATAACTCTTTAGGAATACGTGATTACTGTTTGGTTTTACCGGTTTCAGATAACACTCCTCCTTTATGTCCTCATCATTAGCACATTTTATACATACTCTCATAGATTAATCGAACGCGATATGCCGCCTATCTGAAAAATAGACGATCGCGATTCAAATGAATCGTTTTTCCAATTTTATTCTCATCTCGGATCAATAAAGTGTATGGAGATATTTTAAACGAATAATTATAAACGTTAATATGAAATTAAAATTGCGAAAATCCACTTTGGTGGATAATAATTCAAATGAAAAGAAATTCTAAGGAAGAAAATATCTTATCAATACGAGCTAACAAATATAGATAGTTTCTTGAAAGATATTCGATGATTCGCGCGTATCGTCGAGATTTATCGGCTCGACCAATGCAATTGCGCCTACGTAATTGTATCGATGCTAACTAAACCGCGAAGCAAAGCGAACGTGAGCGATATAGAATAGTCTAGAAATAAAAAAATCACTCGATATCGTATCTATCGATAACGTTTCAGCTTCGAGGTTTCTTTGAATAAATATAACTACGTAAGTGCGTATTGGCATGATTATTTTTGATGAGCAACCGATGATACAACGTATTCTAGTTTAAAAAGATTTCGAGAAAAAAAACCCCCAAAAAAAATCTAGTTCTTATAAACCTTACTCCACCCATTTTTATCTTGGCATTAATATCGCTTTGAACGAGTCAATTTCTTAACGATCCCCGTGCGAAAAATGTCACGTTCAATTACTTACCTCGTCTCATATAAATACAAATGCAATTAATGGATTACAAGTATCGATCCTATCTTAACGAGATATTATGAAAAAAATCGACTTTTATAGAGATACAGTGCTAAGACAAGGCAACAATGTCGCACAATGTGGTATTATCAGTGAACAGAAAATTTATCAATAATAAATAATTATATAATGACGGATTGTATATCGTGAAGCACAAAATTCTTCTGATAATTCAAAATCATATAGAAATTACGCAGCTTGCTACAATAAAGACATCCTTTGGTTCTAGAAGTTTTATAAGTTCCTATATCGAATTGACTCATAGTTTTTTCAAAAATAAAAACCCTAATACGATCGAGAAGAAGAGGAAATTACTCGTGACGACGAGGGACGGTGTATTTCGCACGTACGTAGGATCATCGCGTTCACGCGAACCTGACTTTCCTTCCATTACCGTGTAACGCGATACTCCCCTTTCAACCTATATTATTTACAGGTTGATGTAGAAGGATACAACAATATTTATCGTATAATTAGATTCGATTCTCGAACATACACATATATATATTCTGTATTCTAACTAACAATCACTTTTGCTATCTTACGAATCGAATTTTTGAACAATTTTTTTCTTTTTTCTTTTTTATCGAAGACAGTAAATCTTCCAAAAACAAATCGACGCCTAAGAAATATAATATATAATAATCACTTATGATCGCTTCTAGTAAGCAACGCCTCAGGCCTTCATTAGTGTTTCCCAAAAAATAAAGATTATAAAGGAAAGAGAGAAACGTGAAGATGATCTTCATTTCTCTCTACCGTCGTCGAAAGTATTTGCGTGCGGAAAATTAGATGGCCTTCCAATTCGTGAACGTACTTCATGGTACTCTGGACCACCCTTCGTTGTCTCTTGCTACCGATTATCACTTATCTTAAACTTTTGTATACCCATTCCATTTCTCTTTCTATATATAATCTAATTTCTAATTTTGACAATTTAGATTATTGTCACATTGATATCTGCCATAAATTAAATTCAATTGAAACGGAATTTTTTCAGTTATAAACCTTTTCGTATATGCAACAGATTTGTGGCTTATCGTAATCACAAAATTGGAATATTTTTACCTTTACTGAGCGATAATGTCAACTCTTTTGAGGAACCAAATGGGAGTAGATAACATATACGGATAAGAAATCTGGCTAACGTCTTCTACACAAGTACGTAGGTAAATACTTTTCTCACGTGTAAAAAGAGAATAAGTATGAATGATCCCACAACCTAATTTGGATAATCTGACACATAGATGGTGAAATTAACCGTTTCTTCAAATAAAGGAGAAAGCGTGGACATACGATTTCGAATTTTACGTATACATTGTCACGTGAAGAAATAAGAATTTATGTAAAATGTTCTACTTGAAATTATTTTTTTTAGTTTAACAATGATATTTTATAGTACATTGTATCGATCAAAATAACTATTGCCGGAAGAGTATTTAAAAAAAAAAAAAAAACTCGATCCTTCTTTGCATCGTACGTTAAACTCTTGGTTACAGGATAATTATGAAGAAACTAACTTCGACGAAGCGATTATCGCATGAAACGATAAAAGACTGACGTGGAAAGAGAAATCAATTATGTTGCTATGTAAAAACTGGTCGACTTTTACGAGAAATAAAGTTCTCTGTCGCAATCTTCGGACATTTATAAATTCGAATTCACATGTCATAGAAAGCGTGAATATGTAAATCTTTTTATCTAATAGATATTTCAATTTGATCTTACGCTTTCTTTCGTTGGAAATCATCGTCAATAGCATGAACATGTATGGGTATATGTATATTGGTATGAGTGAAACGTCTTAAGTCACAGTAATATGATTTTAATGAAAATTCAAGTCCTCGAACTAACCGGAAGTGAGGGTCCAAATTGCTGTTACATCACGACGAGCATATAATGCCTCCGTATTTGCATTGTGCGAGCAGGTTTCCGATTATAGCCTACTCGACTTTCGAATTAAGGTCCACGCGTATCCTGCTCTTTCGAACTGCTTCGGGCTAGTTCAGCGAGTTCCCATCTATTATTTTCAGACCTACACGCGCATCTTTTTTTAAGAATCTTCGAGCACGTGACAAACAGGAAACTCGAGGACTATCAAATAATTTACCGATATTTCAAATTAAAGTTTATTAACCAGCATCCTAATGATCTTCAATATTATCTACAAAAAAAACAATGATATGTTTAAATAAATGTAAATGATCAATTCCAAATAATTATTGACGAATTTGAATTCATTACTCTGTATGGAGTAAAATATGTAAATTATCAAAGACAAATAAAATCAATAGAACTGTTGAATAGAAGAATAAAAGAAGTTTGGTAACAATGAAGAAGATACGATATGCGTATGGGTGGTGGCAGGTAATACCGGATAAATCTCACCTTTGGATAGGTCAGGTTGGGCCAGAAGGAATCCACCGGGAAGGTAGAAGGTAGCACAAGAGAGAAAAATAAAGAAAAGGATAGACAGAGTGAAAGAGAAAGAGAGGAAGGGTCACGTGGCTTTCCCCCTTCATCTCACCTTTTTCGTTCTCCTTGTTTCTCCGTTCTTTTTTAACCCATTCAGGTAGAAGATGATCCTTCGTACCTTTTCGAAGGAACATAACGAAACGAGTAGCGCACAGGTCGAAGGAGAAGGTACACCAACGACAACGAATCAGCGTCGTTGTCGCGACACGCGACCGACTTTCTAGTACCTTTTTTCTTTAAACATTCAGGTGGAAGGGTTCGTTCTTTTCTCTCCTTGCTTGTCTCCTGTACTGCTTTGCTTGTTTGGTCACGTGCCTATTCTCGACTTTTCACGCTTCTTCCTACTCACATATGCTTACATACACATACACACACACACACACAATCTATTATATGTATTTTTCTGCCGCTTTTTTTTCTTATCGCTTACCCATTAGAGTTCCTGTCGAAATATTTCAAAGGAATTCCGTGGGTGTGGACAGCAACTAAAGAGAATGAGTCAATGCAAACTTGGACGACTTATCGAAGGTATACAGGACTGATTCTGAAATTAACAGGAACATAGATATTACGAGCAACAAAGTCTCACCTGATGAATATAAGTCCTTCACGTGGATAAACGTATGGACGACCTTGTCAGCGAATCTCGGAAAAGGAAATGCACTTCTTCTAATGAAACTTATAATGGCACGTACGACTCATAGACGCGGCGATAACGCGACGAGCACGTTGCATCAACACGTACAGCCTGGTGCATTACTACACACTCATGCATCTTCACCGGTGGTATATTCACACGAGTACGTGTGTTTCTTAACGGTGAGATTTTATCGTTTAGGTTTCAATATTAGACAAGGATTGAATCGTTATCGATCTAGACATTTGATTGTGTACAAAAATTATATTTATTTTCCATCACTCACTTTTACTTCTAATGGCCTAAAAGGTTTTATCAGATTGTTGAATTTTATATGTAAGATATATTAAATATTTATTTAAACTTTGTAGAAAAATAAGATAAAGTAATGCAGGAGTGTCAAATTATATAGAAAAATGTTGTTAACAATAAACAGATAAGTAATGGAAAAAGCATCTGCTCTGAAGGACTGTCTCATGTGCGACAAGGTTTGCGCCTATCCGCTGAACGGATAAATGATGAAAATTAACATATTCATTGCGTTTGTCGGCGATCTAACGCAGGTGAACGAAGCTCTCGCCGTATTTGGCGATCTCGTATGCTAATTTCTCTTCGACTGCAGCTCGACTGCAGCTCGAGTGCAGCTCGTCGACGTTCGTCGATTGGCATTCCGGCTTTAAACGCACCACGTACTACAAGCGTATAGAACTTGCGTCGTACACTCGGTTAAAAGGACAAGGTGCATAATCCCGCGCTCGAGTTGACCGAAGCGACTGAATTATTCTCCGACGTGGTGCGCAGTTTCCACGTAAAGACTGTGCTTTGCATATCGACCAATACGTTTATTCTCTCTCTAGTTCTATCTATATTTCTATCTCTTTTTCTTGACCGTCCTTTGCCCTTTGAACATGCCCAACACGTTTCCGAAGCAGCAGACACAATACAATAGAAAGAAAGATTTTATTCTTTTCTTAGAAGCTCCGAACCCTTTTTTGCAATTATTTGAATAAATTCATTTCAAAATCACATTTTCCATACTCTAAAAGTACTCCTTTTGCAGACATTAGATGCATATTATGAAAAAAGAAAAAGAAAAAAAGAAAAGAAAAGAAGTGTGTCTTCTTCCAAGAATGGACGCTTGTTTACAACGGTAAGATATCGAAAGAATAATTTGACTCGGTCTTCGAATAGTAGAAAATACGAGTCGTGGGAACGAGTCGCGAGTGTCAGCAATGCTTTTCTCACAGTAATACTCACCGAGAGTAGTAGACTTTTCTATCCGTCGTGTTTCTGTGTGTTTGTGGTTTAACGAGTCTTTTGAAACGCGCCAGAAACGTAGAAACAAGCTATATACGATGCTACCGCGTACTTGAACGCACGTGAATCAGAATATCCAAGTCAACCGATGATTCCGATCAGCAACGATTCTCCCGATCACCAATCAAGAATGTGAGGACGTATCTTGGATTTCAGTTTCTTGTGTCTGGACAATGAGACGGACGAGAAAATATTCATTGTTGTTCCCGGATTCCATTAAGTCGAATTCTTCAAGAAGATTGCAAAAGTCCAAATTGTTTATTGCCTTGAATCGAACCCTCGTTCGATTTTTAATTCGAATAAAGAAGGATGGTTCTCTATAATATCTTAGCACGCTGGTAAGCTGACTCCATTCTCTCCCTACTTAATGTTTTGCCCAGTCATTGCGGTTCCCGCATCCTGCAGCGAATTCTCTCCTGCGCGTCATTCGAAAATTTCATAGGGTCCGCATGCCATATGTCCTTAATGCAAATTCTTTCATTTTCAACCGTAATAAACCGATTCTTTGAAATAATTCTTCTCAATCAACATATAGTATACAAAATAACACCTGATTTGTTAGTCTGATGGAAAAATATTGAACGAACGAATTGTATTTCCTCGTTGCTTATCGAAAACTTGTTAAAACTCGACGAGACTCTCGAGTTACGAGATTACGTTCGGAAGAACGCGATGTTCAATCTTAGATATTCGTTACGCAATCTAATTATGCATTTCCACGGATTTTCCCGTGCGTCACTAGACGCAAAACGTAATTAGCGAATGTGTAAAATACATAAGTACGTTAATCGATTCATTACAATGGAAGTTGCTAATGTTGTCTGACGTTAGGTCGATTATCGTGAACGAGATTAAATAACTATCTGCGAGTATGTTATTGTATATGTAACATAATAAAAATCTATCCAGGAGACAAAAAGAAAAAAGAAAAATATTCGAGAAAAGAGATGACAGATCATTTGAAGTAAAGATAATAGAAATGTACACACAGAAAGAGTTGTCGGTAATGGCCGAGGGCCAGTGTCTTCGCGACGTTTCCTGCCTCGTGTATTCAAATTAAAGCACGTAACGTCGCGGCACGTGAGACTTGGGTTGTAATGGTAATGATAATGGTAAGCGAGAGCCCAGGAGATTTGCGAGAAAGCAGCCGCGATCATAGTCTTTCCGAAGAGACGTGACGATGCTCTCTCTGGCCGAGGAGACTTCGTTTGGTTAACAGGACATCTGCCGAGGCTGACGACGCAAACAACGACATTTACGATCTCGCTAGATGAAGATAAAGAGATTTCTTTCGTCATCGACGATAAACTGTTTGCTGCTGAAACTAATCTCTTCTCGAAATCACGAGTTTCAAACTAAAGCATCATTTCTTTTTTTCTTTTTGTTCACGTCCCTTTACGTAGTTCTAATCCTTAATGTAATTTTAATAACTGGATAAATAAACATAAGCGGGGAGTGTGTAATTTGAATCCGGATGTGACACGATGAGCGCTTTCGATAAACCAACAACACAGTGTAATATTCTGTTCTATAAGAGAAAAAAGAATACACGAATTGTTCCGTCCTCCTTCCACCAATACCAGTGTTTCCCCTCACGTGCTTTCCGTGTTCGCGCGCAAACGCGTTCCCGTTTGCTTGCTATGCGTAAGGAAGCATATTATTTTGCACTTTATGCAACGTATGCTAATCCACGAAGAAACGCATTCCCTAAATCATGAATAAATCTAAAATGTTTTCTCTACTTCTACGTATGTACATATTTATTTGCTTATCGTAACACTTACAATTAGTTCTTTCTTACTTTCCTTTTTTATTTTAATTACACGTCGAACAAAAACGCGATTCCTTTCTCCGCATGGAAACAACCGCTACCAATGAATTTGTGAAACTTTTGCCACAACAAAAAAAAATGGAAAGTAATAATTATACATATACCTACTTTTTAATTTAATATCAACTCGATAGATTGTTATGGTCCAAATTTCGATCTTATCTTCGAATGAAGCATAAAATCAAGGTCACTGGACACTTCTTTCGTATCCAGGAAATGCGGTTGTTAAAAAGTATGAACAAATTTCTTACCTCGATAAATGCAAAAACGCCTTGAAAAGGCTTTACGCGTGTCACATCGCAAATCGTGATATGATCTCTAAAAATAATGGCGATCATTATTTCGGTCCTCATTGTTTCTACTAAATTGTTTTGCTCATTAATAACGTTCACGTCTCTCATTGCGCACGTACTTGCAATCTATTTTTCTATCTTTTGCGTATTGCGATTCAACGAGCTGCAAAACTTTTTTTACGATTACAATTTGCAATGATAGAGTAAAGAAAAAAAATTAGCGAGAAGCAAATTTGAAGAGAAGAACTGTTCGCGTGTTCTCATATTAGACAACTAGCTTGTACGATGTGATATCATATCTCTTATGAATCATACATAAACATTAGAAACTTTCAATCTAGATGGTTAGAAACTGTTCTCAAGTCTACTTCACGCCATCCCTCGTTGGCATGATGCAAATACAATATTATGATAAACATTTTTCTACCGTCCAGCGCAATTTTTCTTACGATTCTGACGAAGCGAAAGATCTCCCACTTTGGACAACCTTTTCGTGTTAGGTGCCATTGTTTATAACGCTATAATTAGATTGCTAACGCGTCCTCTTATCTTGTTACTTCCGGCGGATCATGGGAATCGTTGGCACGCATGCAAATGGCAAACGAAAAACTGTACGAATCGAGTCGTACTTCCGGTAAGAGATGTAAATCTTTCGACAACAACTAAGGACGAGTTTTCATGCAACCGTTCGCACGCTTTTCGTGTTCGTCCAGCGAAACCCAGGATTCGTATCGCTCGTTCGCGTGCCTTTGCTGTTCGCGAGACTTTCAAAAAGAGGAAACGAATATACATATATATATATATTGTTAGATACGAATTGTAGCTTCCATCCTCCCTCTTCATTTATTCCACTCTTCTTTTCAACTCTCATCTCTACTTACCGGCATTTATATTCTTCATTCGCAATAATCCCGGTAATTACGCATTCTTCGTTAAATATGGACGAACAAACAAGGAGGATATTTACGAGCAAAAAACACGGTTCCGGTACTTTGCATTATTCTAATCACAGCAAGGATATCGAGACAAATGATTACGATTTAAAAAAAAAAAAAAGGAAAAATATGAAGGAAATATGTTCGAAGAGATATATTAAATAATCGCGAATACCAATAATGCTAATAACGTAAATTTATATCAAACGTGGCATCTTTCAACCTTGACTCATACGCGAACGTTTATTTTATTTCTAATCGGACTTTACTCGCTTCGTCTTCTATACAACGCAAACGAAAAATAACGCTAATATAATATATACCTATATATAAACATTTTGTTACTTGAACGAGAAAAAGTTATGGAAAAATGTTGAAAAAAAAATGTAAACTAACGAAACGTTTAGAATAACTAATGCTATACTCTCTCTCTCTCTTCTCTCTCTCTCTCTCTCTCTCTCTCTCTCTCTCGTGGTGGTACACATCGAGCGAGTTAACGAGTTAAGCGTACTTAACGGTGCGTCGAAGAGTTCCTTGGGATTAACTGGCCGTGCCTAAACGCGCTAATACATTACTGTACCGGTCGTTCCGAAAGACAGAGGTAATTAACCCCGCACCTCGTCCGTGCGCGGCTATATTTTAAGAACCACTTGCACGTGTCCCTACGTGACTTCTTAATCGGCCTTACGACTTAATCTCTTCGCTGATTTTATCGTCCCTTCTTTCTTCTTCTTTTTCTTTTTTTCTTTCTTTTTTTCAGCTACTTCTTCTTTTTCTCTTTTCCTCTTCCGTTTCATTCCCTTTCAAAACTATTGAGAAGAGTGCGTACAATGTTTTTCCGCTGGCAACTCAAACGGAACACTCGTGTTTTCGCGCCTATGAATCATCGATTTGATCGAATGTGCATACGTTCATTCTATTATTCGTTTCTATGGTATAACGACGATGAATAGGGGAATGGAATGATTCGCATAAGTTGTTTACGTAGATTTTCCATAGAAAAGGGTTACAAGAGGAACCCTATGAATAATCGTCTATTCGATATCATACTTTCTAGGTAATAAATAATACATTTTTTCATAAGAACAATGGAGAAGAAGAAAATTGTATCATTCGGTTTGGTAAAGATCAAATCTAAGAAAGTATTTATAAAGATCTTTCGTAAAATAGAGCGGTTTATAAAATCAAAGTGTTCGTAAAAGCGAGAAAAGCATTGAAAACCGATGAAGCGAGTCTCGGGCTCGACGAGAACGTTTTATAAAGACAAAAGATCGTTCGAGGTTTTATTCGACGAATCGTTGTAGATTCTAAACTACGAAGATCATCCTAGTCGTATAATTTATTCCGCTGAACGAGCATTGCAGTTTCGTAACGATCGAACGGTCTTCCTTCTCTTCATCGTTTTCTTTTCTTTTCTTTTCTTTTCTTTTCTTTCTTTTCTATTTCTCCTTTTTCTTTTCCATCTTTCGCGATCAAAACGATTCCGGTATTCTATCACAATTGCTTTCAAATTGATCATCATATTTTAATATCGATCTCATGTTTCTACGAAAAATCATAAATCTTGTTCATTCGATCAAAACGCTTGGAATAATCTGACCTAATAATCTAACCAGGAAAACATTCATGAAACGAATCACCTTTGCTCAACTATGCAAATATTTTTTATTCTAAGGATGAACGAATTAAAAAACTAATTATTTTCTAAATCTATAATTATTTTTGCTAAATGATTTTTAGCAAATAATTAATTCGAAATACATGTATGTATGTAAATGATAAATTGCGAGATAAAAGATTTGAATCTCATCGAAAAGCATGGTGATACGAAATACTTCGAACGTTAACCGTTCCGCTTGAAAACGATTTCTCGCGTTTTGCGTTCTCTTCGTCGCTACTTTTTTCAGAGAATCGACATTTTTCTATACAATATTTACGCCGAATGCTCGTTGCGCATAAGGAAGAAACGTGCATACCGCGATTACGCAAGTAGGCAACTTTCTTAGCTTGGGCCGGGGCAATAAACGGTAATAGCGTTAAGTAGCGTAAACGCCTCTATCCGGAGACTCGATACAACGGCTCATAAACGTTCCTTGATTTCCGTTTCGTTGCAAGAACGTTAAAACAATGATCACTGTATTCGAGTAAAACGATGAAATATTTTTGCTAGTGTCCGATCGTACGATAAACTCGCGAAACTTGAGAAAAAAGTACTCGAAAGAATTTGGAAATGAAATCGTTAGTAGTTAATATCATCAGATTGGTCATCTCGAATAAAGATTTCGATCTCTCGATCATCGTAAGAAAAGATCCATGAATTAGTATATACCTATGGTATAAACGTTCGTCGTTCGGGTAGTCGACTCTCGGTCGTTCTCAAAGCCATCGCTAGTTAAACTCTCTCCTGGCACGAAATGCGTGCCTACCACCGTGGTCGCTTACTTTTTTGCCCATGTAACTCTCATTTTGATCAATTTGAGTTTTTTACCGAAGCGGCAATCGTTGACTTTACTACCGAAGCCTCATCTCCTCCCTTCCCTCGACCTTTCTTCTATCTCTCTCTCTCTCTCTCTATCTCTGTGTTTCTCTTTTTCTTTTGTCCCTCCACCTTTCTCTTCTTCACTGATTACCTTTCTCGGTAGTTCTCCCTCTCCGTAACAGCCGTGCACGCATACACGTGTCCGCATACATTAAAATATCTCATCTGCCGTCCCATGTTCTACGTACCTCTCGATTCGAAGGTAGTGTGCGAGTTGTGTGTGAGTCACTCTCTTTCTCTTTCTCTCTCGTTTGCTTCCGTGACGTCCTGAGAGTTCCAACTCGCTTGGCATCGCTCGTTGACGGATCATCGCCCGGGGGCGGCTTTGACACTAGCCGAATGCTTCCAACCGCGATAATAAATACCACTATACTCGCTCCTTCAAATTCTTACATCAAAGCAGATCATATTTTGATACCTCTTGTCCTCAGCTTGCTAGCTCGTTCATTGTTTATATTGTCGAACGTGCATTCGGATGCATTTGGAATCTACGGAAATGTATTTAGTAAAGTGTGGGAAAAAAGTGGAGTGCGCTCGGTATAAATGAGTCTGATTCCGATCAACAGGTATGTCGACTCATCGAGACCACCTTGAGCTTGATTGATCTGACCGACGCGACAAGCGAATGAATCGACAAACAGAATTACCCAATGAAAGTTGATCTCACTCTCTCTCTATATATATACATATATTTCTTTTCCTCGTTGTATATCTTAGCTCTTGTAAAAATGACGGTCAAGCACGATAGCAAGTAGTACGTTATGGATTGTAATCGATCGTAGCAGTATCGAGCAATATCGAATAGTATAATCCGGTGTGGATTCCTCGCAAAGAATACAAATGACTTATTTACGAGTTTAGAAAGTGCGCTAAGTCGTACATACATATGTACACGTTTGGAATAATTATTTCGAGTTTGTAACACGACGAATTGAAATTTATAGAAACATGTCGATCTCGTCGAATAAATATATGTGGTAATGACCGATGAACGTACACTATTATCTCTTAGGTACTGGGATAATTGATGATCTCTCGCGGATCGTTCATCCACGTTAACCATCATCGATAATCTCTCTAATGACTCTGAAGCCAACGCGTATAGCCAAAGGGTATTCCATTATTAAATCCATCGAAGAAGCACCTCTATTTGAACAATTCATTTGTTCAACACGACTACTTACCTCTCATCGATATAACGCTATTTATAAGTAATCTTATATAGAGATACTTGATTGATATCACGAGTCTATTAGAATTCGCGCAAAGAAGTGAAACTCATACCTTATACCTAAATACTTTTGATATAAGCTTTCGATTAAAAAACTCGACACAGTTTATCATAACGCTAACGACCTTTATCGGTTATGGTTATTTTTCGAATCTCTTCTTACGAGGAAGCGGCACAAATAAAGCGTACAAAGAGATAGAATTTAACGGCGGCCAAGGCTTAAGGCGTTTCATATATTCAGCGCGGATAGACCTTCTTATACTCTCACGATGAAAAAGAAGTCGAGAAGTACAAACGCACCCGCGGTGATGATTAACAACCAGTCCGACTTATATCTCCGTTGGTTCCTCGACCAGAATGAACGAGAGAAACATTAGAGGAGGGGATAATCGATTAATTTACGATAACCAACTTGCGCCCCGGTCTCACGGCCATTGTTTGTTGTTAATTACACAGATACATCTAATCGAGAAGCATCGATCGAAGTCCCGACTATGATTCGGCGATATAGCCCAGCATCCGGTCTCTCCAAAGGGATTTGAATGTTCCTTTGACATAGATATCGGTCTCGATATTTAACTATGTAGAGTTATGTACGTGTAGCTATGTATGTTTAGGTATGTATGTTTAGGTATGTCAGATTCCGATCGTGCAAGTTTCCCTCTCTCTCTGTTCTTTTTCTTCTCTTGTTATCTCTTCCAATCGATTTCTCGTACTCTTTACTCTCCAATTACGTCTGCTTTGTTAGCTATTCAGAGGATAATTTATGGACTTTCGGTTAAAATGCCGAGTAAAGATAAGTGAATCGAGTAAGGTTCGATATGTCTATAAATAATAAATGATCGAACGAACAAAGTTGGTAATGATTAAAAATGCTCAGTAGAAAGAGAGAAGGCAAAATTAAAGTCACTGATTGGTCCGAAGAAGTGAGGGTGGAGAAGGTTTCGTTGTGCTCGGTGGTGTGCGTCACGTTAATTAGTCGGTATTAGGAAGGTGAGTGCCGTCTTCGGCACTCTTGGCTCCTCCCTTTCGTTGGCACGTACTTAGCTGGAGAGATGGATCGATTACTTAACACTTGTCACGCCTCGCTAATTAACATTCACTCATCTTCCCTCTCGGTCGTTCTTTCACGAGGTTTCCCCCACTCCAAGCAATCGTCGATAAACCGCGACGACGACTACGACTACGACGACGACGACGACGACGAAGTCAGTTGGAAAGTCGTTTAATATTTATCGACCATCGCTCGACCCCGTTGGCACCTCGAGGGAGTCTCGGCTTTACACTCACGTGGACGGACAAATTAGAATTCGTCACGGCTGCTATGCCGTGCGACGATTCATGGAAAATATTAGAATACGACGTCGTCGTTCGCGCGACTGCGATTACCAACGGATAAAACATGCTGTTTATCCTTCGTCTCGTCTTCGTCCTTCTATTTTTTTCCTCTTGCGTTAGTCCTCTCTCTCTCTCTCTCTCTATGTTCGTTGCGAATCTTATCTATACATTCGATCTTAAAAAGCATCGACAACGATTTAGCATCGTACGATGCACCTTAATCTACCCGTTAACGCGGTCTTTTGATAAATCTCTATATTCATTCTTTCGTGGTTTCATACACATTCCACTTTCAACGCCTAATTATTTACCTACCTAATCTCACTTTCGTCGGGATCGAAAGAAATTAAGAATATCGACGCGTTCTTTGCCAATCGATTGGCAATGGCAAGCGATCTAGGGTGGTCTCCAACCAATGTGATATCTAATGAGGCCATTAACACGCGCTGCACCATCGAAGAAACTTCGTTGAACGTTTATGACACCCGATGACCTACCTTCCATTAGTGTTAACCACGCGCTAGCTAGCTAGCTACCTAGCTAGACATTCATCGAGTTTGTATGATCTCGACTTGTGCCAGGTGTTCCATTTACTTCTTTTATCTTACCTTACACTAGCTGCTTACGTTCACTTAATCGTTATAGACTTACTTTTCAACACGATGTCCAAATTATTTCTTTTTTCTATTTTTCACGATTGACAAGATATTTCATTTAACGACTAATCATAGTCTAATCAGAATATTGAAAAAGATTTTGCTTTGTCCTTCGCTTTATAAATCAATTACCAGAAGAATTTTCGCGATATTTGAAGGAAGAAAAAAAGAAAAAAAAATACATACCACTATAATATACCTTTGCAGGCAATTACCCTAAGATTGCATCCAATCATAATCATTTTCACGCTGTCGAGGATAATCGAGTATCAGCGAAATCCTTTTATCTCTTTCTCTCGAGTTCGTTCGAAGATCTTTCAAGGCCACATGCAAACGCGGAGTTAATGGCCCGTTAAGTAACGATCGACCTATGATACCTACGTAGAAACCGCGAGTTTGCAACGGCGGCTAACAGTATCGATTATCGAGTAGAAGATATATACAATTAATATGGGATTGGTGGGGAAAAGATTATCGCTAATCAAGAATACGTCGTTTCTGCTGCAGATTCGTGCGAGCCGCTTGTGGAGCGACCTTACGGTGAGTGACTCACTATCTCAATTTCCTAGAAATTACAAGACAGTACTTACCATTCGAGAAAAATAACGCGAAACCTTCTATTCAGTGTCTTCCGTGAAAAAAAAGAAAAAAAGAAAAAGAAAAAAAAACAAAAAGATCCTTCCTATTACGCTCTCCAACTCGGATCGTTTGTGCGAACCTTCCACTGGCCAATCCGTTTCCATTCGGACCTCGTTTACCGTTAATTTCATACGACTCTTGCGAAATAAGATACACGCTATCAAGCAGCTACCAAGAGTGAGAGAGAGAGAGAGAGAAAGGGAAACGGTCATCGTTTCTTTCTATTTTTTTCTTTCGCTTTGTCCACAATAAAGAACCAATCATCTTCTCTCGCAAATGGTTTCATCGTGTATGTATGAATACGTATATATATACGTAAATACGTACAATTCATCAGTGCAAAACTCAAAATTTCTCCTTCAGAATCAAAGTGGATTTCGGATGAACTCCAATGACGACACTCGAGAACTCGTCCATCTCCATTCTGATATCAAACCGCTCGGAGCCATTGGGTAGATATAAAAAGTCACGTTGCATCCGGCCACTTCTCTATGCCCGGAGTCGTAAAATTCAGCGTTATGCGATTCGGGGCCTGTGTTTTGTCCCCCTTCCGAGATTATGATTACCCCAAGAGCGGCGGCAGCCACCGTGGCTAATATCACGCAATAAGCGCGCTACCTCCAAGAAACTCAGCACTTCTCTTTCTCTCTTCCTTCAGGTAGGTATATAATATGTGCCACCAAACTCGATGGCGTAAACGGCTATCTGCTGGAAACGCGTGGATGGGACTTGGAAGGATAGAAGAAAAGGAAGAGAAAGAGAGAACAACGACAAAGACGACGATGGCGACGACTCATCAAACGAGCCGCGAGACGCGCGAGAAACCCTTTCTCTCTTTCTCTCACTATATCTATTCGTCTTTGTCTTTCTCGTGTAACTTCATCGTCGACTTTTCTTAGATGTCGTCAACATACGTACTTTACATTCAACAATTCTAATGCAAACTTCCGATCGTAAAATCGATTCATTTCTTATCATTTCTGACGTTACATCCTTATCTTACCTAACCAAAAAAAAAAAAATAAAAAAAAAAAAAAAGACAAGGAACTTACAAACGCATATAGGAATGACGCGTGGACAAAATTTAAGGGTGGCAAGAGAATCAACAGGTCTTGGTTATGAGAGTGTAAAGCGTTTTGAATCGCAACCCCTCGAGGGTAAGAATCTGCTCGGCGCGAATCTCATTGTATAAAAGGGCCGAATCTTCTCCGCGGGGGGTAGCGTACGCTTGTACTCTCTCTTTCTTTCTCTCGCTCCAGCATGCACGTAGGGAAAGATCAAGCGGCTGGTAGTAGGACGTGTTTCTTGAAGAGGGAGGAGGGAGAGTGGGTCACGACCCCATGCCGGGGGTGGCTGACAGCCGATTAGGGCAAGACGAACCCTCACGGAAAACTTAAAATAACATCGCTCGATCATCCGGGTATCTTCACCGACAGCCGATGGGCCTTTCTCTTTCTCTCTCTCTCTCTCTCTCTCTCTCTCTTTCGTACTTTTACCTTCTTTCCTTCCTCGACTCACCCTTCTCTTTCTCTTCTTCCAATCATTGCGCCTTGCTCGAGCTCGTTAGTAAGTGGCCACGCGTCCAAATTTCGTGACTTCCTGTTTGAATAAATATATTCGATCTGAAAATCGTTTTCTCGAGTATGTATGTGTTCGATAAATAATAATCGATACTCGATCGAAACTCTTTATGATTATATTTCAACGACGATGATTCTTATACAATTGTTCGTATCTATCGCGATTAAGAAAGAATATGTCGTCACGTAGAAACATATATATATATATATATATATATATATATATATATATATATATTATAAATCTTTGAGAAAGTTACGATAAGATTCGAACGAAGATATCTCGAATAATACGGCGGGCGACTTTAAACAAAAAAATAACCGCTCGTCATATCAACGACGATTAGACGATTATCATCGATGGAAAAAGTGGGACACCGATTATTCTCCTAAATCGCGTTTCCTTCTGTCGTCAAGCTTTGCAATTAGATGCTCTCATTAGATGAATCCTACTGATGCTATTTTTCTTTCTTTAACCACTTATACATTTATCGATTTTGTTGATAGGCAAGAAGAAAAAATAATTAATTCATCTCGCGTAATTTAATTGGACGATCTCGGTTGAATTTATCGATCAATGTCACGATTATGGGAAATTCAGTAGGAACGAAGTTGAGCACCTCTTCGATGCTCATTACAGTGTGTCCCGCCCCCGGCGGTGGGTAATCAGGGTGTGCGGGGTGAAGAGGGGTGCGGGGGCGGTGGGTGACCTCGCCCGGGGCCTTTACTCTCTTCTTCTCTGTTCCCTCTTTCCCCCACTTCTTCCCTTCGCTTGCTCGCTTGGCCGTTCCAGCGCGCGCGCTCTCTCTCTCTCTCTCTCTCTCTTCTCTCTCTCTCTCTCTCTCTCTCTCTCTCTTTCGCTTTCTTTTTCTCTTTATCTCATTCTCTCGTTCGCACCTTTTCGTCCACGACTACCTGCCTCTAGGTGGCAACCTAAGAGGAGGCCGAATACCGCGACCTTGTCGATACTTTGCATTCGTTCTGCATTCGCGTCACCTTCTTCCTCCCCCAGCCCTTGCTGCCTTTCATTCGAAATTGGAGGAAGTCGTGCGTGTATACGCATGCGGCTTAGGGCGGAAAACCTTCACCCTTCGACGACTATTTTCAAACGGAAATGAAAGAGATAAAGAAATAGAAAAAGAAAGAAAACATAAATAAATGTGTTTTGTATTTTTCCAATTTACTAGGTAATTACCTTAATGCTTCTATCTCTCTCTCCCGCTCTTGTCGTTTACATACGCAAATGAGAATATTCGAAAGAAAGAGAATTTCGAGAATAGTCTTGGGATTCTCCTAGAAGACTTTCGACGGATGTGCTGGTAAATAATTAGATTCTAGCGAGGGAAACCGGTGCCCCTATGCGAGGACTCTCAACTTGCGGATCCTGATGAATATGATCGGCTGATCGACTAACAAAAGTTTTTACTTACCCATGCATCTAATGAGATTCGATAAAAGTATATTTTAATAAGTATTAGTTCGGTTTAAAAAAGTTAGATAGTTAGATATGATATTTTCTCCGTTACTTATCGGAATATACAACGTTGCACTACGATGTCTGATCGTAGAATCAGACTTTATCCCGTTAGAAGCTTCTTTCTTTCTTTCCTCGGCAAACGTCGTGTGTCTCTAGATCTCGTTCGCCAAGCGAATAAGAAAAACGTTGACGCCAATCGTCTTAGAAACGCCTCACGAGTTTTTTCTTACTTTTCCGGCTATGGCTTAGCAAGTTCAACTAGTCGAAGATTCAACGCCAAAGGTTCGTTTGATTCCGTAACGAAGATAGGATTGAATGTGAACGTAAAGAAGAATAATACTAAATCAAATTCTTTGGTTCGTCCGTTCACCTGTTTAATTGAGCTATATTCCCACGAAAGAATGACAATAAGAAAATAAGAAAGATTCCTGAGTTTCGATACTTAATCTGAAATAGTAGCCTGATACATAAGATGTAGAAGATGACAAAAATAATATGGATCTTGTTAACACCTTAGAAAATTCTAGACAGCTTCGTCCATCTTATCTCGAGTGGGATCTATGAATGCAGAACTCAACGTCTATTCACCTATTTACCTTCGTCTATCTAATATCGAAAATGTATCGCGACGATCTTGGATTATTTGGGTTCAACATAAAGAGTCTTCCAGTTCTACATACTAAAAGGTAATAATGTCATACGATAATTCGTCATAATCCATTAAAGAACATTATTTAAATAATTTCTTTGAAACTTAAAAAAGCAGTCGTCTCTTCATTTCCGGAGAACGAACGTCAAGGAAGAAAATCTTATGATAAATCCCCACGACTAGGGAACGAACGTGTGTATCATTCGAACTGTTGAATTTTTCCCTTCGTCTTCCACGTAATTTCTCGATACGGGTAAAGAGATGGTCGTGAGGAATCGCGCCGCTAAAGGAATACCGAATCCTGTATTCATGAATGGACGGACCGTGCATGGATCTGAGCGAGATCAGTCAGTTGGAAGGACTATTATTTAGCATAGCCACTTTTTCTGACCGGCCAAGTCAACCGATGGTCGGCGTTGTCTTTGTATCTTCGAACGAACGAACGAACGAACGAACCGATGACGTTGCAAAGACTACTAAGAGTGGACAAAGAGAGAAGGAAGGACGAGGAGAGGGAAGATGGAAGGGGTGGAGGAGCAGGAGGAGGAGGAGAAGAAGGACGTCATTCGAGCAGATATCTGGAGCACCAGGAGGTTGGGCTGTTCCTTTGCTGCTAATGGACGCCACGACGCGACGTGTTTCGCCGGGACGCTTTATTATCGTAATTTCGCTTCTATTAGTCGACCGAACAAAACTGTCCACCGTGTCGGTAAAACTTGACTTGGTCGTTTTCTACCAACTACTACCAACTACTACCTACTACGCTTGCTTCTCTATAATAAAGTAGAATGAAATGACGAGTTTTTCCATCATGATCTTCTTAATAATCTAAAAGTCCGCTTAACGCGTAGCAATAACCCGCGCCAGTAGGGAGCGTGAAACGAAAAGAATTCGATCCGATCTTATTGGAAAGTGGGTCGAAATCGAAAGAAACGTTGGTTAAATCGAGCAAGGCGTATCGAGCCAGAGTGGAATGCGACTTTTTACGAGGCTGCCGGATTTGAATCCAAAGACGGTGGTGTGGTAGAGGCGAATCGGTGACGCTGTCAAACACACGGTTTAACGCATCTAAGGGAACTCGTGCCGCGCGAGGCTAATCGGTGTCCAACAAGACAACACACACACACATACAGTAAAAGCAATCAAACGAACAATGACACCAACGTTTGAGAGATTCGACGCATAGTCCAACGTTTGTGTTGGCGTACAACAACGTTGTGTATATATACCAGGTGCATCGAGAGGAAGAATTCTTTTTTTAAAGAGGGAGAGAGAGAAAGTCGTTAGGAAGTCCTTCCTCGAGAACTCTACACACACCGTTTTACGCTGTTTTGCGTGGCGAGAACGCTATTTACGAGAGTTGCTGGAAACCCCATCAAAAAGAGCCGGGTCCCGTCACGTGGGAACTTGATCCAGACCGCACACTACGCTCTTCTTATCCCGTTCAATGCCTCCTCCTCCTCCTCTTCCCCCTTTCCTCGCTTCTCTTTCTCATCTGATGCTTTTTCCAAGCTCCCGCGACGTCTTATTAAATCTTTCGCAAAAAGCTGAGACAAGCGCGTAAGCGAGCACACCAGTCTGCTAGTCCCTTGTCCTAACGCGATCGAGTGTTCTTCTTAGCAACGACACCTTACCTTCTTTCCCGTTCTTCTTTCTCCTTTTGCGACTTTTTACTACTCCTGCCCTTTCTTCTCTCTCTCTCTCTCTCTCTCTCTCTTCTTTCTTGATTTCCTTCGTTTTTAAAGAAGGAACGGTTGGTGAGCTTCTATCAGCAAACATGACGAAGAAATTCTTCTCATACTACCTATCTTTCTTAACGTTTAACAATAAGTATTTTGTACTTTTGCAATTTCAACGATAATTTTCTTATTCGTCAAACAACTCGAAGGAGGAGGAGAACGACTAGTAGAAAGTTAACTTCTCCTTATATTCAAGCTTCTTTATCTTTTTTTCTTTTTTACTCCGACTCACTCTCAATCGCGATAGTTCTCAATTTTTTTTTTCTTTTTCATTACATGACCTCGGTATATTGTTGACGAGCGAATCGTTGGCACTCTCGACGGAGTTACAGTTCACGGACATAAATTAGCAAGCGAAAGGAGGAGTCTCGAGAAACAACTACGGTAGCCTCTCTGTTTCCTCTCTCCCCATTTCTTCCCTCCTCCTCAGTCTCCGACGGATTGACTTGGATCTCGGACGTGTTGCGGTTTTCGGACGATCTCAATCTGAACCGCAAAACGGACGATTACCGAGCTCGGTCATCCGGCAAACGACTATTAATGATATTTCGTGTTGGATCTGCATGCTCGCTAAATCTTCTAAAGGAAACCGACCTCGCTCAGAAACTATCATTGTGTTCTTTGATTTTAATTTAAATCTGCGTACATCGGTGAGAATAAAGATGTTGTTCTTTTAATAAAACACCGTAATCCGATGATAATCGACAAGTTTCATCTAGTCTTTCGATAAGTGAAAGAATTTTGATTCATCGTGTTTCATCAAATTTTTATTAAAGACACTATGAAGTATATTTCATAGTGCATTTCGTGCATCTATCATCTAATTAAATTAATAATTAATATTTCGGCCGAGAATAGAAGAAAACGAAGAAAAAAGCATCGTCTAAGCTGACTCGTAGTAGAGTCAAATTACTTATTATTAATGCATTTTCACGGTAACGTTTCTAGGTATGTCAGCAAAATTGCCAAGCTGGTATAAAAGAGAGCAGTAATTAAAAACGATTCGCGCTAACCAACGGATTTTTAACGATCATCGTTGTTCTCTTACTTATGTTAGATCGATACGATAACCGACGATTTTGCTGTGTATTATATATACGGTTTAATAAAATCTCCCTTGGTTCGGCTCTTTTTGTTACTCGACTATAACACACATCTATATAATCAGAAAAAAAAGGTTTTATTTTTCAATATATAATATTGTTTAGTGCTTGAGGAATTGCCTATAAATTTAACTCTGATAATAATTTGATTTGAAAAGTAATACACTATTCCAGCTCGTTATTTTTTAATGATCCCAATACACAACCGAGTATATACATTCGTCTCTCTAGGAATTATTATCACGGAAACGTTCCATTTTACGTTCGCGCAAAATTCGCTAGGCAACGTAAACGCTATTTCCGCTTGTGCATCCGTATGCCTCCTCCCGAAGGAAGTAAAGGTCGAAATAATCCGTTTGAACATCACGGAATCGCTAATTCGCGTGTAGGTACACGACGAAACTCAAGTTAGTAGGGGTATATTTAGGTATATCTACCTATACATATAGAGATCATGAATGCCAGTAATAAAGCGAGCCACGATGAGGTAGGTGGATTGCGTAATGATGGAATATGATAGCCGTCATGCGAGTATTCGACCGGCGGACGTTTGGAAGGATTAAAAATCGAGTTCTCTCGTTGGAGCCGGTCCCGATCGCATGAACCGCCAGATACACAAATCAGGCCGTAAAGCCGATCAATTAAACGGCAGGCCGCCGATCTGCCGCGCATTATAACCGGTAATTATCTGTAATTAAATATTGGGCCGGCCGCCCAGGCCAAGAGCAGCTAACTTAGCCAAACGTTTCGGGGGGTGTGTTTCTTTGGTCCTTCGATTGTTCTCCTCCTTCTCCTCCTCCTACCTTTTCTTTTTTTACTTTCTCCTTTTCATTCTTCTTTCTTCTTTTTACCTACTCTTTGCAAACTACTCACGAATTTATTTAGTAAAAAATATTTACTATTTCACGAAAAAGTACAGGTTATACCGAACAGAATTACAACAAAATATTTATACTCCCCCTTTTTGTACTCAAAAGGGGCTCTGGGTCTCATACAAAACGGCATTTTCTAGGAGGGTTACTTGTATTTCAACAAAACAAAAGAGGAAGAGAATGAGGTAGAGAGAGAGAGAGAGACTTTACTCATCCCTGGACTTTCCAAGAATTCGTTAAAATTTCGGCCTTACCGCGTCATCAACGGGGAACCATAATAATAGCGTTGAATGACGCACGGTCGAGATTTATGCGGTCGAAGATGGTGGGTGGTGCGCGGCTGCCACCACCGGAGAGAACCGCGTAATCGTCCCAAGACTTTTCAAAAACGCTTTCTCGTTGTCCAAGACCAAGGGAAAAATCTTGCTTATTGATTTATCTTTCAACGTGGCGGGTCCACGGTGGTAATATCTCTGCGTAATTATTTCCACGATTTTATTTAATTAATGGACTTTGAAAATCTATCTAGGTTCTATTCTCTCTCTCTCTCTCTCTCTCTCTCTCTCTCTCTTCATTCTTTCTTTATTTCGAAATGAACATTTTTTCATTAATTTCTATAAATTATCTTATCTTTTGTATTGCTATTATCATTCATAGTGTGTGTTGGAAAATGACTGACTAGTAATAATTGCGCGAAGAACAAATCTTTTGTTTATAGCTGAACAAAATGTCAGCAGCTTTTACTCGTAAGTTTATTCTTATTATTGGTGGGAGGTACAAAGAAAAGAAAAACAAAACCACATGGAACCCACGCAAACCGTATCTAACTTATACGTATAATACCCTAGGCACATGCATCGATGAGTACGATGGAGAGGGTAAAGGGGAATTATGCATCCATAATTATGAGAGTGGTCTAAATCAAAATTGGAAAAATAATGAATTAAAACCAGTTATTTCACACTACATTATTTTGAACTATTAGATAATATTATATAATATATAATAATATAATTTCTTAAGTCACAGAGTGTTTTCTACAAATCTTGACCTCAGCATCGGTCAAAAAAACGCTGAACTCAACCCTGAAATCCTTTCACTTTTCGTTTCGCTTGAAAATTTTCGGAGAGCTCCCTTCCTTTCAAAAAGAAGTTTTACTTCAATAAACATCCAGTAAAGTCTGTGGCATTGTATTCACGTATAAGACGGTTCCGTTTAGACATCGCATGACGTTCGTCTATTTATCAAGCTGTATCATCATTCGCCTTTCTCCAGTGCGATGCCGCCCCCTACGGCGATTTAATCTAATTTGTATCACCCTTTGTTAATCGCAGCCTCGCCGTTAATTCGTTCGGCACCGCAAATCGGAGGCCTCATCATCGACCAAATAAACTACCGTACGTCCACGCCACGTCCACGCCACGTCCACGCCACGTCCAAGCTCGTCATAATAAACGGCTATGGAGGAAGGAGAACATTTCTTTCAAAAAAGATCTCTCTCTGTTCGAATTGTTCGTAGGAATTCACAGACAGAGAGTACCTAGAGTAATCTTATCGATCTTCTTTTGCCCATCTCATCTTACTCGAACGTTCAAGAATTGTATTTCGATCTTTCTTTCCGTATCCTACGGATGTTCTTGCAAAATAGTTTAACTTCAACTCTATCGATAGGTCAATAAAGTACAGCGGGAAAGGAGGGACTAGAATACGCGTGTACTATCGCTTCGTGACCACGTGGGAGTAAATATACGTTGCTCACGAAAGCCACCGAACAAGAAAAGGAATAAGAAAGGAAAAAGAAAGAGAGAAGAAACCGAGGGATTGAGGGTGGCGGAATTGGAGGCACATATTAAGCAGGATTATTTATCGCAGCGGCATGCGAGCCCTTGATTTGATTTAACAAACAACGCTCGGTAACAAATTGATAAGCGCTCGCGGTCGGCAAACATCAGAAGGCTCGCGAAGAAGGCAAGAATAAGAGTTGTTGCTAGAAGAGGAGGAGGTAGACGCGGGTCAGGGACGAACGAAGGCGCGCGAGTGCCTGGCTTCTCTTCTGCCCCCACTTTAACTTCGTGAGAGTGCACCATTAGCATAGGAGGACCCTATACGAGACCCCCCACGGCGGGGCACAGCCGCCGGGCTCCTCTGCAACGGTACACATTATATAGCTCGGCCCTGATATATAAACCGACCGCCATTGATTTATGGCTCGAAAGATTCCTTTAATTATAATACGATATTTATTCAGATGAGTTGGGCGCCCAAGACACACGCTCGGAGTCACGCTGGCTACGCTATGCTAATACTTATATTTTTCCTCCTCCCTCTTCTCCTACTATTCCTCTTTAGTCTACTATTTTCCTTTTCCTTTAAAAGGGATTCATGAAAAAGAACATTCACACAGTTAGTTCGTTCAATATTTCCTTATTTTTAAATCGTGCTCGAAACCACCTCGAGGTGATCGACCTACCCTTCTCACCCACCTCCTGCAGTATTCTTTCCTCGAGATTACTCCGAATCAACGTGGAGAAAGTTTTACAGTCAAGTTATTAAATTTACGATCGCTCTGCGTTTTTTCCCCTTTTTCCCTCCCCGATAATATTATACTTCAGTCAGTTTTTTTTAATGAAAGTTGTTAAATCTTGCGTTAACTGCTTACATTTTTTCAAATTAATCATTCTTTTACTTTTTCATTGATTTTATTTCTACTAGCATCTTTTCTCACTCATCCTTCGATTTATGTATACAAGTCCGATCTCTCACAGTAACCGAACCGTTCCTTAAACAGAATCTTTGCAATTCCGATAAGATATTTATATTAGATGGTGAAAGCATATTTGCGTTCCCGTTTTACAATGAAGCAACCATTGCTATTGTCTATATATCGAGTCACGACCAAACTTTTAAGAATTTTTAACTCTGATAGCACGCCCAGAAATGTATTTTAAATCCTGTCTTGAATAACGTTACTCGATGATCGATATTTTATCAAAGATGGATTTATAAGACATATGTTAGCCTAGTTACGGTTCTTTTTATATATCTTCAGATTTCTTTTGAGTTTGTTCTCACTCGTACAGAAAAAACTATCATAAATCAAGCGCAATACCCTTACATTCCCTTTGTGGTCCAAACTTGATTGGCATTTGGACTATGATACGATTCTAAGAGGTGACTTTCTAAAGTAAACGTTTTAATCGTATCACCTAACTTTCAATAGTCGTTTATTCTTGGTTAATTATTTTCTATTTGATAAAAACATCATCGAAGAGGGAAATACGTAATAAGAATGTTACGTTCATAAACAAAAGATATATATTTGTAGATATTAAATAAAATATCTTTATCATTATCATTAGATAGATATATCTTTAAGAAGATTCAGTGAAAAGTGTATTCATGGTTTGCGAGGAAACGCCTATTAGCGAATGAGGTGAGTACTTATGGTGTTCACGTGTGCATAATTAGGGACAAACCGATAACGGCCCCGTAACGCTTGTCAAATGCTTAACTGTTACCTGAGGCATCAGCCAGGTGGACTAATGATCTCCTGGGGCAATCTTTGGCAAATCTTTCTCCTTCCACTTCTTTTACCTTTTCTTAACTCTGCCTCTCGTCCATTCACGGCCCAGAGAAAATAGTAGAAAGAAAGGAAGAGACGGAATATTATCATTGTGCTTTCATTGTTAACCATTCAAGTTGTACAGCTTCATCTTTCGATTTTACAACTCAGCGTTACATACTTAGAGAATGCATTTCTTTACAACGATTTGTAAAAGAAAGCAAGTTCGAAACGATTATACATTAACGAAGAGAGTGGTATCAGAGGAAGTGAAAGTATTGTATGCATATACTCGTCCTTTCATTTGCATGGAATCGCATGCGATAGAATTGTTCATGTCCGCATGCAAACGAATGTTCATTCTTAGAAAAACCTAATAGAAATTTCAATCTCTTCAATTAATATTTTCTTGGCAAATCCTTTGGAATTGGAAGATTATACAAATAAATATTTTTTATACTTTTTATTAATTTACATTTTGTTTTCTTAACTGACATAATATTTATTATTAGTGGTAATCGACTTAAATTGTATTCAAAAGTACTTATGGGTGGTCCGAGTTACCTTGTTACTTTAGATTCCACTTATTAAAGCCTTAATTAGAGATACCTCGATTCGCGATAATTTCCATACACTCTGACACTTAGAATATTCTTAGTAAAGCTCGAGGACTAACGAACATTAATCCTAAGTTTATTTCGAGCTTAACGAGATGCTCTTTAATGATCTTTTATGCGCAAAACCCTGACACAAAGGGCGGCGAGTATAAAGACCGATTTGTCGAGATTTGTATACGATGATGAAAATAAATTTGCTCAGTCTCGGTACGTAACGAAGAACCGAAAATTGACGTATTCTCATTCCTCTCTCTCTCTCTCTCTCTCTCAAGATTGGACGTCTCAATAACGCATATGGGGTATCGAAGCGCGAGTAGTGCGAGTAGTATCCCGAGTAGTGCCAAGCGCGCGTAATATATGGGCCCTAAATCATCGGACAAGAGTGTATATAGTGGCTCCTTCGTTCTAACCATCCTACCTAAGGTAACTGGCCCGCAAACATATCAATCAGTCGACTATCTTCGCCCTTAAAGAGCTCCTATTGGAACAATCGTTAATCAAGGCCGTACTCAAACAGAGTATAATGTTGTACCTGACAATTAGTATGCCACACGAGAGAAAATGTGGTATGACTTTTATATACGTAGAAAAATGATTCGCTAAGAGAATTCTTACCAATTGTACATCGTATAATAACAAAGCAATCTGTTCGTGTACCTACGTCAAAGATAAGTAGGTGTGTGTACATCGTAACAACACGTTGCTACGTTGTCGTCGTCAAAATTCATCTAGATAACGTTAGGCTTATGCATGAACGAACTTAAACCAATGACAGGAAATTTCAAACAAAGCAACCAACGATTAAAGTAACTTTAAAACATAATAGAAAATAAAAGTGGCCAAACGACAATTAAAGAGGTCGCTACGAAGAGAACACTATCACCGACATCGCCCCATAGACCAATTAAGAGGGAATTAAGAAGGTGCTGATTCGTTTCGCGGAAACGAATAAACAGGTAATAAAGCGGCTGCATCATCAACTGGTCTTGGCAAATAAAGCAGCCTGCACGAACGGCTGGCTGGTGGCCTCATGCAAAGTCAAAGAGTCGTCGAACTCCGCGATTCTTTATCGTTGAGGACGCCGGAAATGCGGATAGTAAAAAGCGCAAACCTCAATTCCTTCTCTCTTTCCATTTTTTTTTACGCCCTACTTAATTACTCTACTGGAGGATAATTGATTTTACTTCGAATCTTAAAAGGATTATACCCCATTACTTTTGTCATTATTATTATTATTATTATTATTATTACTATTATTATTATTATAAAGATGGTTGTAATAACGGATATGTATAATATACTTACCTATTAAATATGATAGATAGAACACGCGGACAATGGGTTAACGAAATTCTTGGATATATTTTATTATCATATTCTTACATCGATATTCATTTCCAGAGCAATATGATTGGATTCCATCGGAGGAAAAAGAGTTTGGAAAAATAGCCCTCCGCATAAAGAAGCGAAATTCGCATGGAATCACGCGAGATACGTCGACGTTCTCGACAAATCCCCAAAGGGAGCATCGCAGGGTTATTTTGAGGAGGAAGAAACATAGAAGTCCGGGGCTTGGACATCGACGAAAGGTCGTGACTCGTGATGCCTTTGCGAAGGTTATGACACTAGTACGAGGACAGACGAGCCCGAAAGGAAGAAGCAAGAAAGTCCTTTGCTTTTCGTTCACCATTCCCGTAGCTTGATGGATGGTTTCGAGAAGATACGAGGCACCGATTGGCCAACCATAAAGCAGGACGAAGAACAGCTATAGCTAGCTCTCGCCTAATCCGCCCTTCTTCCTTCTTGACCTTCTCCTGATCATCTTCGCTTTATCGTTCGTTTTACCAAACGCCTCCTGATCTTCTCAAAGACTCGTCCTGCCAAATGTGTTTTCCGTGTCCTGCCTCACCTTACCTTTCCTGATCTCGTAGAAATGACATCTCATAATGTACCGTCCAAGTTATTGTCCTACGATCTATTACTTTTCCGACACAGCATTGCTCAACATTACTAATAATTCCATATATTTATGTGTTCTCTTCTCGCATCAGAAAGAAAAAGGGAATTTAGTGAAAAGTATTGACGCATCTTTTAGGTGTGGCATGTTTTATACGACTCGTAGGTGTACTTACTTTCATGCCTAACAACAATTGGCATGACCACAGTCGGCGATTTAGGTGGGCGGTTCGCTCTTTATCGACTCCGATGACTTCGTGATCCATCGGAATGACGCACGATATCCAAGATCTATTTATCGTTGTACGTTTCGTCCTCGTAACTCCTTGCACGGGAAACATTAATTTCGATAATGATGCTGCTGCTGCTGCTGCGTTCATCGCAAATGAAACCTTTTTGACCAATGACAAGAACGAAAACAAAAGACGATAAGACCAAACAAACGAGCGTTCTTCGTCAGTCGGCGAATTCCGTACTTGTTTACTCCTGCCAAACTTGCTTTTCCGCTTGGCAGGCTAAAGAAAGAAAAAAAAGAAGACAAAAAAAGGAAACGAGAGAGAAAATGAAGAGAGAAAATGAAGAAAGAAAATGTGGCACGTGACATCCTTTACGACAACGTCCTGTGACTCTCGCTCCTTCCTACCACCCTCTTTCCTTTTCCACCCCTCTTCTAGGACCCGCCTCGTCTACTGTTTATTCTAGTTATTTTATCACACGGCCCGAGAAACGGGAACGCCTTGCAAACTTCCGCTCGTTTACTACTGCCCTTCAGATCTATACTACAACTTCATGTATCGATCATGCCGATGAAGAGCAAACATTTTCTTTAACGAAATTTTCCTATTACGAATAAGCACCAATTTTTACAAGTTTAACAACTTTTTTATCATACGTGAGAAAGAGAATGGAAGAAAGTGAAATGAAATTTTCGAGAGAGATACGAAGAAATGAAGGATGAAGAGAGAAGAAAACGAAGGTTAAAATAGGTAAGAAAGCATAAAAAACAAAAAAGAGATTGTTCACGTTTCGTGTATAGCGGAGCTTCTCTCGAAGGACCTGCCAGAAGCAAAAGTTCACGTTATTTTCCATCCGAGATGTTATCCGCGAGGCGAACTCATCGAATAATCCTGAAAAAGTAGTCGGCACGAATACACGGAAATTTTTCCCTTTACAATGTGGAATACCCGAACGTAGCTGGTCGATAAAAGGTTTTCCGGGAACGAACGATGTCTATGTGTGCCCTAGGCAGCTTTTCAAAGCTATCATCTAACAAATTCTTTTCTTCTTTTTTTTTTCTCGAAAATTTATAAAAACCTTCTTTCATTTCTCAAAACATTATTCTATTCTAAATAAATGAAATAGAAAAGAATCGTTATATATATATATAAAATCACGTTGAACATATAAATAAATTCTATGTAGGAAATATGAAGGGAAATGTTGGTAATATTTGTGTGGTCACAGACGGGTCAATTCAATTACGCCTTGCGACCAAACTCGGCGTCGTTCGAAATAAGACGATAAAGGGTGTAACGTCATTTACTGGCAAGCACCAGGAGCTAAACGGACAAGGGCTTATTTTGTGCAACACGTTCTAGATGATGTCAATGACCGTTTAAGATCAGCCTCTAAAACAGACATTTTCTCAAGGAAGGCGTCACGTGTAGTACTGTAGACGAGGATGCAACTTGGCTGCAAACTTTTCGACTATAGAAAATAAAGTTCTTTTGTTTCATGAATTACTTAATAATTACAATTGGAAAGAAAATATTTATTGGTTACTCTTTTAGACAACTATTTTCCCGAGCTTATTTCGTTATAATATTTAGTTTTTTCTTATTCAATAGAGTTCCGATAAAATTGCCCATTTGCTGCCACCCAGTGAAATCTTTTGGGGTAATATTTACCTTGGAATCATCTACGAGTCCGACGAAGATGGTAAAGTGAGCATGCTTTTAAAAGGAAGAAGGATAGAGAGAAAGAATTCAGAAACAGAAGATAGAGAGAAAGCTAAGGAAGGTGTGGGGGTGCAGAAAAGAGTATAGACAACCCCTTTATTAGATTATCGGACGAGTGTCGCAGCATGGGCACTCTTTGAGTTCTTCGTAGAGAGAACCCTCTGAGCTTATTGTCTCCTTCCTCTTACAAGTCTCTCTTTTTCTTTTTCTTTTTCTTTCTACCCCCTCACCCTCACCCTCATCCTCACCCTCACCTCGGCTCGTGTCCGAATCTATTTATTTACGCACTTTTAAGGCGCCACCAAGACGAACGCGCTCAAAGAGACTCTACAAATTGGCTGGAAATTGATTTCGCCAATAGTCCTACCGCACTCACCCCTCGCCAGCCACTTGAGACGCACTTCTTCCGGCTGCCCTTCCCATTTTTTTTTTTTTTTCAAGTGAACGGAAGTGGAAAGAATACGACGGAATTGAAACGACTATCATCTATTTCGAGAGTAAGCTAATTTACGTGACTTTTCAAATCGTTTAAATTGACTTTATTTACTTAGATGTATTTTGTCGATAAAAAATTTCAATTCATATAAAATGATTATCTTTTCTTTCCATAGTTTATCATAATTTGCTTACTCTTTGGAAAATACATTAGTCGTTTCCCGTCGAGTCCTAAAATAGTGTTAGTCAACTCCGAACGAGATTGGTAATGATGGGACAGCTGCATCTGCGGCGCTTCATTGTTCGTCTCGAATGCACCCTAACTGAATTTTCAAAAGTCACATATCGGGTGCACGTGTTTTCTCAATTTAACCGTTTTCTTGTTTCGCGAATATCAATTTTTCTTTACATTTTATCATCCTTGTCAAAATCAATATACCATCCTTTTATGAACAAAAATATATATAATATAATTTTTCTACACAAGTGAACAAGTAAATAAAAGTACAATAAAATGTACTTCCATTCTTTTACGCTATTTCGTTTTTTGTTTTGTTTGTTTGTTTTTTTTTTTTTTTTTTTTTTTTTTTGTTGATGAAATCTGATCCGACGATGTTACGTGAAAGCATTTCCCGAGTGGAAACTATTACGAATCTCGATTTCAAATCCTCTATTCTAATCTGGGTACACCGTTAAGCGTAACAGTGTTGAAGAAGACGAAGAAAATGAGAAATAAGAAGTTACAGAAGGAAAGAACCAAGTGGAAAGAATGTCTTGGATTCTTGATCCTGGCTTAGGACGATTCCTTCGTGATTCCTTCTCGTGAACGAAGGAAGACGTGAATTAGGGGTGGTTTATTTTGTGAGTGTATGTGAGCTATCACGCGCACGCATGTACGAAGAAAAAAAGGCGGGGGATGACGAGTGAATGACAGGACAATGAGACCGTTCTGATGCATGCGAATGTTTTATGACAATTCAATATATGAGGGAAACGAGCGGTTGCATTTTCAATGCACCCGTCTTTCTCATTTCTCCGTTCTCGAATTTCATTTTCTTTTTCTTTCCCTTTCTCTCTCTCCATCTCTCTCTCTCTCTCTCTCTCTCTATCTCTCTCTCTATCTCATTTTTCTCATTAATATACCGTTACATTTGGATTTTTGCTTGAAGACTATTAATATATAATGTGGTTAGTTAATACGAACGAAATTTAGAAATTTCGTATATTTGTATATATATATATATATATTAGTTATATATTTAATGAATTTAATTTGAAAATTTGTATATTTATTAACACATTTTGAGTGAGAGGCGCGACTAAAGTAGTTTATTTATTTACTAAATATTATTCTTATATTTATATTAAAATGTATTTTTATACAAATATATATTTTTATTTTATAATAAGGTATTATAAATTTTTTATAAATTATATTTTTACATATATATAATTTATAAGAAATTAGCTTGCAATCACTTGCTAAGAACGTAAAAACAATACTAATACTTATACGCTAATACTTATAATTATGATTAACACTAGATATACTAGACCAGTCATTTTGACTGGTCGACCATTTTAATTCAAAATGTCTACTTCATGTAACATTTGATTTCTGTAAATAATTAAGCGTTCTGTTATTTAAAAATGTCTATAAATCCATTTATCTATCAAAATTATTATTTTTAAACATTTTTTGTTATTTTTTAAGAGTAAATAATAACTGGAAGCCTCAAAAAGTATTTTTTAATACACCAGTCATTTTGACTGGTGTGGTAGAAATAGGTATACTGAAAATGGTGTTATATCTAGTGTTAATAAGGCTAATTAAATACTCTCTTTTTTTTATTCTTCTATTGCTACTTACAATTTTTTAGAAAAAAAAAAATAGGAAAAAATATGTATGTTTTTTAAGTAATTGTATACAATAATCTAAAGAAGTAAAAAAAACGCTGAAGAAATAGATGAAAAGAATAAAAAAAAAAATCACTCTTTCCTCAAGGTGTTTTTATAGAAGGTATCTTCCCATGACCCAGAAATCGTGAATTCTAAAGGAATTCTATAGGATCGCCGGACTCGTTTCGAAAAAACAGACGGTTTTACCCGTTTGAAAAAAAACCCTCTTTAACTTCGCTACCTCTTCTCCCTTACCTAGAAAAATGTTAAGACTTGAAAGGCTTCCTTTTTTTAAATTTACCAGTATATGGTTCCCAACGTTTTACAGAAAATCCTGTGAATATGCAGGATATGCATCATCTTCGTGAACCCCCCTTTCATTCGTGACCCTTACGGAATACGTAACACATATGTGTGCGTTTAAGCATGTACACCGATGATCTTCCGAAAATCACGAAAAAATTTACCTGCCTCCCCGTCATCTCTCGCTGCTTCTCCTACTTTCTTTTTCTCTTCTCTTCTCTTCTTTTTTTTTTTTTTTTTTTTTTTATATAAAAGGGGGTTGTTCTCGGGAAAAAAAACGCGTACACAGCATCGGATTTCACCCCAAAATAACGCTTTTTCACACACTTTTTACGCATTTTCGACCAACCAGGGGGTACGTCCCGACAACCAAACGAAAAAAGGGGGTCACGGATGCGCGTATTTGAGTTTTTTCTTTTTTTTATAAAAAAAGAGAGAAAGAGAAAGAGAAGATCGTTCACAGGAATATTAAAAATTCAACGAACCTTTCTTGCATTCCTTGCATCATCGTTTATTAAGAATCAGTCTTTCGTTGATTTGAATTATTCAATCAAATTTAACATAACTCTCCATTTTTGATTATTATTCTATTTTCAACGTATAAACCGCCTATCCGAATTGATCCTTCGATATTAATCGTTTTCTCAATGTTGCTATACGGTGGCAAGGAAATATAAAAAAAAACTGTACGATACTCATCTGAAATCGGACGGTGACAAAAGAATAAAGAACAAAAAAAGAAAATAAAAGAAAAAAAAAACTATCGAATAGGGCAGGTACAATGGGGGCCACTTTCGAAAATTGATCGATATCGGTTAAGCACAGGCGAATGGAATAAAAGTTTTGTGGTGGAATTGGCGATTCGATTGAAATTCGAGATTCGAGATCGACGAATCGTGACCGATGATCGGTCAAATCGATAAAGTTATTAAGAGATCTCATGGATTAGAAACGATATGTACACGAAATGATCTCGGATAATATAATCCGGTATTGTTTCGAATGCACGAAGAAAATGTCAGAACTAATATCGAAAGAATCTCGATCGAGATCGTTAACACGTGGTATACACAGTATAATCGATTTGTGTGACCTATAACCACCAATGAGTTATCTCTAATTATAGGAATCGAATAAATTTGTATGAATCATAGACAGCTAAACCATATATCATATTAAATTTATGTATTGCTAAATTCGTAATTATTTTTAATAAACATAATTGATTTCCATTTAAAATCGAAAATATTAAAAACGAATCCGATTGGTGGTGGTACTTGAGTCCCTCGTTATCGAGGTTATCGATACTCGAAAGTTTACTCGTGGTGC